>NC_072768.1:1779932-1867146 GCF_022539595.1 Amphiprion ocellaris
TAGTGGATTAAATGTCCAAACTGTGAAAATTTCAAATCACAAACAAGCAAATGTTTTGGATATTTGCAGATAAAACCAACAAATTATTAATAATTTTTTTTTGCTTCACCTCCATAAATTTCACCCCCTCTTTTACAAAAAAGACTAAACAGTTGGAAGCATTTTGATTGTTGGACTCTTGCAGTGATTCCTCATCATGTATGTGCTCCTACAGACGACACAGAAAGTAAACTAAATAGCAATTTGTGTCACAGCCACAGCTTAAGGCTGTGGACTGTGGTAGTGCTTCCTGTTCTCTCTCTCCTAGGTGTGTTCTTGGTGAAGCTAGCAGCAGGTGTGCTGCATTGTAATCAGCAGATGAGCTGCAGGTGGAGCTGAATGATTGGTCTCTGAACGTCTCTATAAAAGCAGATGGCAGCCGTCATTTGAAGCTGGACTGTCGTCTAATCTCCAGTTAGTGCTGGGAGTAGAACTGTCTTTGCCACCAGTCTAGAATTACCAGTAATTCTGTTTTCTGTGTTCAGCAAGCTGATTCCTGCCTGCTGAGTTGCCTGGGTTCCTTCATCTGCTGGTTTCTGCCCTACCACAGATTCTGCCTTCTTCTCTGGAGGATCTCCACCTGTCGCCAGCTTAATCTGGGAACATCAACGTACACCTGGAAAGAGGACTTTCTCTGGGAACATCTGCCACGACCGGGTTCTACAGACACAACCTTACCAAGCACATGGTGAACACCTGGAGGGAGAGTTCTGGATGAAGCCAAACCAAAAGGACTGTTCTCAACTCATCAGTTAAGTCTCCAAGCCCTAGTATCACCAGACTATTTGTATTGTTAATACGTCGAATTAAATAATCAGCGTTCCGTATTTAACTTAATGTATTTTATGCTTTGCATAGGATAGTTTTAGTCTGGGGTTTCAGTTCATAATTAGTCTAGGCTGGGCTAGTTTTGTATTTTCAGTTGTTTCCCTACCTTGGTGTTACCATACGTGGGTTAACCTTAGTTTCAGTTTCCATGTTCATGTAGTTATTCCTCCGTACCTCTAGATGGCTTTTGTTTCTTAGTTCTAGTAGTAGTTTAGTTCTTCTTATTTAAGATTCTAGTTCCGGTTCCTGTATTGAGTTTCTCGTTGTGAATAAAAACATTTTAAAACGTTTATGCTGGTGTTGTTTCAGTTCCTGCTCCTGAGCCTTTTGAACCTGCCATAACAATTTGCTGTGAATGCATTCTTGTTACAAAGCAAAAAAAGTGAGTGTAAAGGGCTACAGTAAAATCTTTTCAGTAAATGTTACTAAAAAAAATTAACACTAAAACATTATCAAGTTTGTAATTTGACTAATTCTTTATAGTCTACAGGAGATAATAGCATGTTTCTCTCTCTGTGTTCTCAGTATTCCAGCCTTTTCTGTGGGACGTTTGCTGCAGCCAGATAACATTTCAGGCCAGAATTGGATATTTTCTGCTCCTGAAGGTGCATATGTTCGTGTGTGTGACTGGATTTGCTACCGCCGTGAGGTAGAACTGTGCTCCAGACAAACCTTCTCCCTCGGGATCCAACCTGATAAACACAGTGATTCACTGAGAGGTTAATGAGCACTAAATTAGCAGATTAAATCTGGCTAATGCAGGGATGTCAATGATGATCGCTTCTTGAGTCAAACATGACGGTATAAACCGCCTGTTTTACTGTGCAACTATGAATTCATCTGTTCCTGAACCCTCACAGTTGAATGGTGTGTTTTCATCCATTCTCGTCTCTAAGCGGTTTCTCCCTGCATTCTAATGAAAACGGTCCATTTTCATTATGACTCCTGAGTCTCCTCGGTCTTTGGAGTGTGCAGGAACTTGCCTGGGGTGAAGAAGAGTGAGAGCACTAATGTAGGCGGCGTGGACATCGACCTACTCTGTCTTTTATGAGCTACACCTCCCTCATCGCTCCTTCCTAGTGTCCTTTAGGCATTTCGTTGTGCAGCAAGAAACTAAAACATAAATGCAACACCAAAACAGATATGAGAAATAAAAAAAGAGGAAGGCGTCTGAGAGCTCACGGGCTGATTGATATTCTGTATTAGTTCCAGCAGACACACCCAGACAGGCAGCCAGGGGCACAAGAGAGTGAGAGACAGAGCAGATTAAACTGATAAAATTGTCTCCTCTCTGCAGTGGGTCTCTCCTGATAAAGAAGACTTAGCCAAGCCAGACTAACAGAGACCACAATGGAGAGGTTGGGCTGCACACAGTGACCCTCTTGGTTTTGACACATGGGGCCTCTGGGTGACTCAGTGCTTTTGTGCAGCCACAGGAGAGCCTCCATGCCAGGCCTGCAGACCTGTGGGAACTCTGTAATCCACTGCACCGCTGCTAATAAGGTGCTAAAGCACATGGACAGCTATTTTTGGCTGCATTATCTATTGTTGTTCCTTCTTTTAGTAAAAAAAAAAAAATCCACTTATTTCTTGTCAAAAAGGCTGATTTTAATTATTCCACTTGGTAACTGACTGCTTGTTTGGACAGCCAGGCTAACAGATTAAATCAGGGTGTCAAACATGCGGCACCCCAAAACCGGCCCTCCAGAGGGTCCAATCCGGCCCGCAGGATGACTTTGTAGAGTGTAAAAATTACAGAGATGACATTAACTGCAGATTGTAAATTAGTAAAACTATAAATTTAAAATCATTTCTAGACCATGACAAGTTGTTTTGATCAGAAAGTAAATACTAGATTGTTCATTGTTCTTTTATCATATTGCATCTCATTTTTGTAATATTTTGTCTTGTTTTTGTTGTATTTTTTTCTTTTTTTTGTCTGACTTTTACCATTTTGTTTCTCGTTTTTTTTTATTTTTTCTCTCGTGTGTGTCATTTGTGTAATTTCTTGTCTCATTTTTGTCGTTTGTCCATTATTTTGTCGATTTGTAACTTTTTTGGCCAATTTTTTTGTCTGTTTCGTTTTGTCTCATTTTTTGTCATTTTGTTTCTCGCTTTTGTCGCTTTATGTCTTTTTGTCATTTTGTGTCTCATTTTTGTAATATTTTGTCTTGTTTTTGTATTTTTTTTTGTCTTTTTTTAAAAAATATTTTTCAGTTCCAGGTAGCTGTGACTAAATGTTGTTTTCCTTTGTAGACACTCTGTGATCTGGAAGTTGTAATGTGGAAATGATAAACTGAGGCTGAATGTTGCTGAAATTGAATTTATTTTTCTTCAGAAATTTCAGGTTGTTCATAATGTTTTGTAAAAAGATAACTCCTTAAATGTGAACATTTTCAGAATGTACTTTTTTGCACTACAACAAAGGGAAACATTAGGAGTTGTGGTTATTTATAGGGTATTATGCTGTGATTTTACTGGTCACTGGAGATCAAATTGGGTTGAATGTGGAACCTGGACTAAAATGAGTTTGACACCCCTGGATTAAATAATTACATCTAATAGTTTCTTTGGTGGCCACACAACAAAACAATCTCAGACATTTTAATTCCAGTTACGGCAAGATTCAGCGTTTAATGTGCATAAACCTCCTGTCAGCTCCATGATCTAACCTAAAACCAGCACCGTGATGGAGGACGGTGTTGATAAATTAGGTTAACTAGGGGGATGAGTTAATACCCGTCTAGCCCTATGTATCCTCTAAGTGGGTACAAGTGACAAAGACAGATCTCTGACCCTATTCTGTGTCACACACCCATCACTAGTGCATGTCTGGGTGTGTGCACGTGCTGATGCATGCTAGTGTGCGTGTGAACTGCAACAGCGATGAAGAGGGGAGAGGACGGCCAGAAATATACTCGTTCCCAAGCGCCCTTTGCTGGATGTAATGGCCTCTGGTCATCTAGATAGGAGGCTTCTCTTCCCCTGCTTTATAGAGACGATAAGCACAGAATAAGACGGTACAGTAGCTGAAAGTAAATGGCTCCGTCTAGACAGAAACCAAGACAGTCAGCGATTAAATTCCTTTTTGAGAACAAAAATTAGATTCATGTGAACGATGGCGACAAATTTCGACAGCAGACGGCACAAGCAGAGCTCGTAAAGTCACACGAGGAAGATCTTTCAGGTTGTGAAGACAAAAGTTTCTGCCTCATGTGAGAGCATTATTTTTTTGCTATGCTTTCAGAGTTTGCAGCACACACAGCTAAAGTAGATGACTAATCAATACCGCAGGCTGCAGACAGGGGAGTCCTGGTCCGACTAGATTTCACTGCAGCAAAAAGGAGCTTTCTGATGGAAAAAAAGAAACATTTTCTGCGCAGGGCTGGAGAGTCGATTTAGATTCACCGAGTATCTTTTTCTCTTTCATGTGAGCATCAGAAGGTTTCAACAGCAGCAACAGAAGGAAAGAAGCGACAGACAAATAATACCATCTCCTTGTGTTCTGTTGACAGTCCACACTCCTCCCCATTTCTCCATTAAGTCAACACAACCATAAAAACCTGAAACAACAAAGAGACCCGACTGATGGGCGGGAGTCACTCAGCACCACCAGCTCCATCCTGCCGCCCCTCCCTCCACAACATCTGCACCCAAACCCCCAACCACCTCTCATGTTACACATACAGAAACAAAAGAGAATGAAAAAAAGTGGTCATAATGTGTGACTCAAATACAAATGACCTTCAGTTTAGGCCAGGGGTGTCAAACTCATCCTAGTTCAGGTTCCACATTCAGCCCAGTTTGATCTCTAGTGGGCCGAACCAATAAAATCACAGCATAACAACCTATAAATAACCAGAACTCCAAATTTTTCCTTTGTTTTAGTGCAAAAATGTTCACATTTAAGGAATTATCTTTTTACAAAACATCATGAACAACCTGAAATTTCTGAAGAAAAATAAATTCAATTTCAGCAACATTCAGCCTCAGTTTATCATTTCCACATTACAACTTCCAGATCACAGAGTGTCTACAAAGGAACACAACATTTAGTCACATCTGCAACTGATGATATAGTATTTTACATTATGATCAAAAAACAAGACAAAATATAAAAAAATGAGACAAAATGACAAAAACGAGACACAAAACAGCAAAAGCGAGAAACAAAATGAGACAAACAACACAAAACTAAACAAAAAAAAGACAAAAAGTTAGACATAAAGTTACAAATGGACAAAAAAAAGGGACAAACGACACAAAGGAGACAAAAAAATGACAAAGGCAATAAACAAAACAACAAAGAAATAGACAAGCAACACAAGCAAGACAAAAAAACAAAATGACAAAAATAAGACAAAAAACATAAATGAGACAAAAAGAAAACACAAAAACGAGAAACAAAATGACAAAAAAGATTAAAAAAACTGACAAAATATTACAAAAATGAGACACAAAATTACAAAACAACAATGAGCAATTAGTATTTTACTTTATGATTAAAATAACTTGTCTAGAAATTATTTGACATTTATAGTTTTACTAATTCACAATCTGCAGTTAATGTCTTCTCTGGAATTTCTACACTTTGAGGGCCGGACTGGACCCTCTGGAGGACCGCTTTTGGCCCGTGGGCCTCATGTTGGACACCCCTGCTTCAGGTGAAAACACACAACCATGCTCCATATGAACTACCAGAGGGATCCTTATCTATACACTCCACTGCATCCCTGCGCCTGTTGCTGGGGTCGGAGGTCGACTTCACCCAAACTGCAGCTCGTAATTTATTTTGACGATCACAACTTCCTGAAAACACCCCCCGCTACACCCACAATAACAATAAAAATTATCACACCGGGCGTAAAAGTCGGTGGGCTACATTTCATAAATAGCATGAATGCTGTTAAACCTGCCTTGGCTCCATTTTGGCGGCTGGCTGCCACCCAGCTGACGTTCTAAGGTGCCAAAACACAGCTTCACGTCGTCTCAGAGCTTCACAGGTGACCGACTCTACAGCTGTTTGGTGTGACACGCTATAAAGACGTTAAATGGGAATCTGTCAGACATGTTTCACCAACATGTTCTGATTCCAACAATGCACGCTACACTACACACAATAGCTTAGCTCACACATGATACATTTCCACCACACAGAGCACAAATCGATGCATAATTCACTCTTCTTCTTCACTCCAGTGGGGGGAGGCCGTAGGGGATTGTGGGGGAGGATAGGGGGAGATAAGGAGGAGGCTTGGTGGGCTGGTGGTGTAGAGCTGAAAAGAAGGGGAACAACACCAGCTCAGGAGGTATTGATCCAGGCCTTTGGTCTGTTTACTGCCCTTCTACGAAGCCCTGCTAATGTGGAAGAGGAGGGAAAAGGAGAGGGAGGAGGAGGAAAACCTCTAATGCATCCTTTCTCCTCAGATTTACAACCACAGCTGCTCTCTTCTGCAACTGTCTCAGTGCTTTAGGTAGGTTAAGAAATGCTAATAAGTAGTCAGGTTTTGCCAGATGTGCACAGCAGGGTCAAATATTCTCCCCAACTCTGCTGCTCAGCTACTCCATTCTGCCTGTAACTGCATATTTTAACTCCTCTGACTCTTCATCTCTAATACATTCACATTGTGCTGCTCCTTCCTGCATAAGATCTAGAAGGTTTTAGACACAGTGTGACTTTGTGTGGGTTCTTCAACACGCTCCGTAATTTATTCTGAAGGAGGAGGGTACATCAAGCAACAGTTTCATCCCCTTATCACCAGTCCCTGATGGCTGAGCAGAGGCATGATATTAACTTGACTTATGCAGATGGTGGCAGTGGACCAGATCCCAGGAGGATCCACTGACAGCTAATCAACCATCGCTAGCATGTTTAAGTGTGTTTGTGCTATTTCTAGCCTGACAGCAAGCCCTTTAGAATAATACATGACGATGATCAGGGTTTTTATGCACGCGGGGATTTTTGCTGCTCCATAAAGAAATTTTAACCAGGGTCAAAGTGATGAGAACTGACGACAGGACAGGAGCTAACAGTTATTTATTGGTTGGCAGTGGTTTGGTTCATAAAATATCAGAAACTGGTGACAGATATTGATTACTGCTTTCCAAAGCAAAAGATGAAGATGTTCTATTTAGTGTCAGAAAGGAGTAAAGAAACCAGAAAATCTCTGGTAGTTTTCACATTCACTTTAGGTGGTTTTTGACTTTTCCCAAAACATGTTAATGAGCTTCATAATTTGTGGTGTAGCGAAAATTGTTGTTTTCACCTCAGAATAGCATGAAACGTGGTGAATTTCAACTGACAAGAAAAAATAATTACAACTTTCTCATTTAAAAATAATTACTAAAGATCATTTTTTTTCTTCCTAGATGCCAGTTTTGTGTATTTCCCCCCAAAATATTAGAATTAAGACATTTTTACTTTTTTCTTTAAAAAAGAAGATTCAAACCAATTATTCATCGATTCTTAAATAATTTAACAAATAACAACTAATTACTGAACTTTGCAGCTCAATTGGGAATAAAAACAAATAAATAAATATGGAGTCTCATTTACTAAAGCTAAACAGACATTAATTTCCTTTACTGTACACAAACCAATCATGTTTACCGTTCACAGCCTCAAAGGCCCATTCCAACCCGGTAAAACCCTCATGACAGACCTTCTACTTCAGAAAATAAAGTCAGAATTGATTATTGATGGTAAGAAATCAAGCAGAGGTCTCTGGGGACCTGCTGTCCACTCTAACCTACTGGATACGTTCTGTTTTTAGAACATGAAGTTTGTGTTGTTGACAATATCTTGAAATCAGCTGTCGGATGAGAAATCTCATGGCTCTAGTTAAATATGACTATCTGGGCTCTGCTGAAATATAAAAACTCTGCCTACCAGCACATCTTGGTTCACAAAATAAAGAATCTGCAGAAAGTCACCGCTCCTGAATTCTAAGCTAAAATGAGATTATCCTTTCACCATCCAGGCTTCATATCTGATGCACAGACATGAGATTGGTATCAATTTCTCATCTCAGTCTTTCTCATCTAATTTCCATTATTTCCCACAATGTCAATTTTTTACTTTCACATAAATACAGAGACAACAAATCATGGGATTATTATACAGAATATTAAAACTATAAGGAGACGGCTAGACACAGCTGCAGAAAAAAAAAGACAAAACATCCTGTTAGCATTACTGTTTCTGCAAGAAGGAAGTATCATGATGAATCATGACTGAATCTTTTTTTATTTTTTTGTATGTGAAGTTCCCATGTATAGACTTTGATGCAGATCTCAGCTGGCGTCTTCCTCTGCCTACAGCAGCGAGAACAGAACTGACCTGTGAACTGCCTGTTCCCAAACCATCACAAATGTCAATTCATCTGCAGGCTTCTACTCTAAAAAAGCTCAGAGATGAGTTATGACAGTAGCTGATATGACCAAGTTATTTTTCACACATCTCTTCAGATCGACGAGTTGTCCAAAGCAGACAGATGTTTTTGGGAGTTATGTGGAAGACGGAAGCAATGAACCTCCAAAAAAAAAAAACAAGAGAAATCCTCCAAGATTAAAATGACTTCTGACTACCGTGCTTCTCCAGGACGAATGCAAGCTTTTCTGACAGTGTGATGAAAATATCACTAGAAAGCCATATGATGTTACTCAGACCACAGAGCTGCAGGGATGGCCTCCTCCTCCTCCTCCTCCTTCTTCATCTTCCTGTGTCCTATCTGAGGGTGATCTGCCCGGAGACAGCACTAACAAGCCACAACCACGGGGCAGCGGCGTCTTCTCCGTCAGCGCTTAGGCAGCTATCCAGAGACATACAGTACACTCTGGGATAAGGAATGAAGAGTGATTGGGCCGTGAGGCAGAAGGGAAAAAAATGTATAGGAGTGGAGAGGACACTATAGCGCAAGAAAGCAGTTTCTGCTTTCAACATCAAAACGTGCTCTTAGCGTCCTGTTTCAGCTCATGCCCTGCAGATAGCAACGAGATGTTTGCTGAGTTAAACACAAAGAATCACACAGACACTGATATGATGACATCCAGTGAAAGAGCACCAGCTTTATAGTTTCCACAAAAGCTTGAGTATGCATAAAAACAACATGTCTAGAAAGCAGACTTTTGTAATAGTAATGTTCTGTATTTGCTTCTATGGTTACATCATTACGACCTCCTGCTATCATTATATTGTCAAGTCGCAGCCAGATACACAAAAGTGTTGTAAAGCACGACCAAATTAGTCCTGTATTACAGCAGCGGTGGCACCAGTGTCTGGCAAAGATTAGATTTATTTAATTTGTGAGTTGGACTTTTGGAGCCCAACCAGAGCTCTTGTCAATTCCACCAGCTGAGGTCCTGAACTGAGGGCAACAGAAGGAGCAGGATGATTAGGACGCATGTGTGACCACAGAACACATGCAAACATGGAAGGAACACGCGTGCAAGTCCAGATACATACACTGTAAAAAATGTTTGCACATTATACGGTGAAAAATTGTTAAACTGTGACGGTAAAAATCTGTAAACTCTAAAACAGTTTGATGCTGTTTATATAACAATGAATCACCATAAACAGGTTAATCAGGAGAAAAGTGTATTTTTTTAGATTTTTTTTCTCTTAAAAAAGTATATTTCATGACTCCTGCACAGTTTTTAAAGGAAAAATGCCAGAATATGTGTAATAATACTGTAATTTTTGCATTTAATTCTCGAAATAATACAGTGTTTCATAGTTAAATGAACACATTGTTGTGCTGATAATGGAAACATGCTGCAATATTTGTAACAAGTAACATTTCTGCATTTATTACATGTAAAAAATACAGTTTGTTAGCGGTCAAATTGAGGTAGTTTTTTGTTAATAACAGCTTTAACTGCAATTTTTGCTAAAAATACACATATTAAATGTTAAATACACTAAATGTGCTATTAATGAAAAAATTTAATATTTATGTAAATTTTCAAATTTTTAAAGGTTAAAACTTTTTTTTAAACAGTAAAATATGGAATGAAGCACGTTTTTAAGCCTGAAATCAAAATATCAATAGATTTCTTTACCGTAAATGTAGAAAATGTTTTACTGTAATCTTACGGTAGCATTCTGGTGACCACAGCTGCTGGAATTTTACCGTAATGATTTTACAGTGTACAGCACACACCTGCACACCCAATGGCAAACACAGTGTGGAAGCTACTGCATGTATGTGGATCAAATTCACGCTTCATGAATGAACTAGCTGTTTGCAGAAGGAGCAAATATCAGAACCAATCTCTTCTCAAATAAAAGAGAAAAGGAGATGGAGGAATCTTATAATGAATTTGTAGTATCTTTCAGTCAACAGTTACGAGACACTTAATTCCACTCAGGCCCAGAAGCAATTCCACTTTCCTTCTGCAGTTTCCCTGCCCTTTTATAATGCACCTCTCCGGAGAGCAGACGTGATGTTATTATAGTGGCAGGTCTGGAAGTGTGCGACAGACAGATAGGAACCAGGAGGTGTTTTATCAGCAGAAGTAATATCATGTTATGGAAAAATGCTTCCTCTGTCTGGCGAGAGCTCACACAGACAGGCAAGGCAGGTGGAGAAACATGAAACAGATGACAGATCACAACAAAGAGCAAAGCTGCTATTGCTTTTTAACTGAAGTGCAGCTGAAGTCGATGAGTGATGGAATCAAAGGTTTGCTGCACAGGTTTTTCAGCTGTTTGACTGAAATTCTGCACGATGAAAGAGTTGTCATGGTTTTCTTGTGCTAGGTTTCTCATTTAGAGGCTAATTCATTTGTTGGCATTAGTACTTATCATTGCCACTATTTTCCCTCTTCTCTCTTCTCCTGCACAGCCATCACCTTCACATTTCTGCCTCTTGTCTGATCATATTCTCCCCCATCATCCAATAATCCATAAGTGTGAGATATCAGCCGGACAGTGCCGTGCTGCCGGCTGGATCTGGCTGTCTCCTCGGCTTAATGCTGCTGTTATCTGCACAGAGATCACTCTGATTCTGCATGAGAGTCAAAACAACACCTTCAAACTAAGCAGAGGAGTGAAAGGGCACGGGAGAATGAAATATGGTGTAAATATATAACCACACATGCATAAAGGAACACGGTGAGTGCCGCCTGACATACGGTAACAGGCTGGCATGCGAGTTTATCATGATTTTTTTATCATGAGCCAACTGTGCAGGAAAGGCCACTGATGATGACATGACTCACACACTGGAAACAGCAGAAGTCATTTTTAATATATAAAATAGCAGTTTGGGTTAGATATAGATTTTTAATGGCCATTTAAGCTGAGTGAACCAGGGTCAATGCAGTACTTAAGGATTTAATGTGGGAAGACAGGAATATTATCTAAGAGGTATCTGATGATCGCTCTTGAATTTAAAGAAAGAAAAACTGCAACATAGTCTCTGATAGAAACCATGACTGCATTTGCTTTTTGACTTTAATTAACAGGAAAGTTAGTCACTTAGCCTTGGCTGAAGCGACACACATGGGATCTTTTCTCAGCACTTTTTGTCGCTACATAACTTTTCATCTAACACACATGCACAAAAATCCATCCATCCTCCAGCTCCTTTTCTCTCCCTTTGGCTCGAGCATCTCCACCAGCGACCTTGAGCAACGAAGCCCCGTCAGCATCCGCCTCTTGTTGCTATCTACATGTGTGCATTAATGAGTAAAGCACACCCAGCATTCATTATTTAGGCTGAACCCAGCAGCACTTTTCCCTCCAATAAATCTCATGTTGTCCTCTCAGGACCAGTATACAGATAACTGGTGAACATTTTGCAACAATAACAACTGGATTTAGAATCAAAGAACTTGCTCTGCCTTCATCTTCTTGTATCGCTGCACAACCTTTATCCTTATCTTGTAATTTAGATCATTGTGAAGAACTGTGAGGATCCAGTTACTGAGGGATTCTTGAGGAAAAATACACATCTGGAGATAACACCAAGAGGCTCCCAGCAGAGTTGCCTGAAAATAATGACTTTTCTTCCCACTGAAGGAGTCTTGAAACAATGAAACGCTGCTGTGGGAGGTGGAGTGGACTGTTTGCAGAATCCTGAGCTTGCAGAACAGACACTGATGCTTTATTCACAGCATAAACAGCAGCTCAGGTTATCCATACAGTTGTTTCACTCCTTCTCCATCACATTTAAATCATATCAGAGCATTCCTCCTTCTGCTGGGGAGCAAATGGAGATGGATTCTGCTTCCCTCACCACTCTGGCCTCTCTCTGAGCTTTACACAAACCCGCTGAGCTCATATTAACAAACAAGACATCACTCATATTATTCATGCTGATCCCACACACCTGACCGCAGTGCGCCTCTCTGCCCACGGTGCCAAAGAAACGCAGCAGAATCCGGCGCTGCTTACCTCTTGTAATTGCTCCAGCTCCTTCCTGAGAGTCTCCTGGTCGGTCTCCAGCTCTGCATACTTCTGCTTCAGCGCCTGGTTCTCCTCCAGGACGACCAGACCGCACTCCGCAGCCCGGATCTTCTCCCGGTTCGCCTCGGCCAGCTCCTGCGTAAGGCGCTCCACCTCGGCCCGGTACTGATCCACCGATTCCCCGCATCCTGCACCGGCGGCCATCGCCCCTCTATCTCTCTCTCTCTGTCTCTGGCTGTGTCTCTATACGTCCCCCTCTTGTCAGTGTGCGGTGCTTCCCGGTCTCTCCACCTCTCTGGACAGAGGCAGAGCCAGAGATGCGGGCGGAGGCTGAGAGATGCTGATATTCCCCCCCCCCCCGCCCCGAGCTGCAGCCGGGACTGAACACAACAAATTAAAAAAAACAAAACAAAACTCACCTCTCCCCCTCCAGTGCTGCCATCAACACCTGGCAGATGATAAATAGAATTTAAAAATGATGGATGAAGCCGTACGATCTAAAATCAGGTCAGTGCTGTCTTCAATAGGAGACTCAGCAAAACACAGATCCTCATTTCTGCTTATTCACGGGTGGAAGGGCGCCACCTGTGCGCTGCTTTGACGCATAACACTTAAGGCCCCAAATTATTCATACTGCTGCCACATTTCCATCTATAATTGATTTTTATCTGACAAGCAGCTTTCATCAGCCTGGAAATGGCATAAGCAAGTGATAAAAGATGTTAAGACCACATGTCAGAGATATTGATGATATATTTGACCCATTTCTATGTATTTTTGGTAACAGTTTTCCTTAAAAAAAAGCTATTTCTCAGTGACAAATCTGTTATTTTGCCTCCACATCAATTAAACTGGGATTTTTGATCACTCCAAAGAAGAATTCCTTGCCATCACAGTGGTTTTCAGTTCAGGTGTGAACTTATATGTCCTCTTTTAGCCATTTTTTGAACACTGTAGTTGTACATTCCAGATCATCGTCTTGTTTTTCTGCATAATGCCTGATGTTTTCCTCCAGAATCTTGCTGCAGTCCTCTTTTTCCATGATGCCATTTACTTTGCCTGGACCACTGACTGAGAAATATCTGCAACGCTTCACATTCTCACCACCATGCTGGACTGTGAGGATGTTGCTCATGGGGTTGAACCTTCTTTCTTTCACCAAAAAAAGAAGAAAAAAGCCACATCTCTGTGTTCAAATGTTGCAAGGAGGGCTGTAGGTAGCCTGGTGAGGCATGAGGAGGACAAACATCATGCTGGCAAAAAATGTGTGCTGAAAATCAGAAGGAATTAATTTTTCTACCAATTTTTAAACAAACAGCACAAACTTTCAAAAGGAGGAAAAAACTTTTAAGAAAACTGGCAATTAGGAGTGCCACATTGTGCTACAATCTGAACAAACTATTGCCCACACTCTAATGTATAGGTCAGGTTTAAACTGGCCAATCAGGACACATCTATAATCCAATCATATTTGAGGTCCCGCCTACTCAGGGAACCAATCACAGCAGCTGCTTTAAAGGTGTGGGCACTTGTTGACTTCCTGGACAAGATGGAACCTGCAAGGATTAAACTCAGGTGATGACTTCTGCAAACTTCATGTATGTATTAACAGGCTGATTGCTTTAATCACACAAAAAAATGAATATGAGTTTTCTCTGTAGCCACTGAACTAAAGTAAACAGAAACACAAAGTAGTGTCATTTATGTCCACCTCTCTACACTAAAGATCTGCATGTGCTCAAGTAGGGAGCTTTCTAACATCAAACAACTCAATGTTTGAACAGCAGCTTTCTTCATTGTCCAGTTGAGCTTCTTCTAACACTTGGTGAGCTTTGGGTGTTTTTCTTGGAGAAGTTCCTTCATTAGCGTCTCCTAAGACCAGCCTTGTTTAGTGTCTGCTTTGAGATGTTGGCACCAGAATTGCTCAGATTCATCAGGATGGCTTTGGTGGTGACCCTTCATTGTTTTTGACTTCTTGTATGACCGTTACTTCCAGTGCAGGGGTCACATCTGACTTCGTATCTCACGGTTTGATATTTTTCATTGTGTGGAACTCCTTGTGCTTTTTAGTTATTTCTTTGCACTGTGGCCTCTAGCACCTGAAAACACCTGAATATGATTTTATAGTCTCTCGCAGTGATGCACCCTAATAGAAAACACACTAAGCTGTTTGGTTTCAGCCATGTCTTGCAAATGACTTGTAACTGACTGGAGAACTGCTGCATCAGCTGTTCTCTGTCTAATGTGTTCGAATGTGCTTCAACATAGTAGAAATTTGGACCTTTTGGAATGGTATAGAAGTCTGCATTCTCTCAAGTGTTTCTTGATTTTAATGGATTTTAATCATTTTGGACCTGGCATTTTTAGTAAATGCAATAAAAGCACAGCACAGACACACTTAAAAACTCATTAACATGTCTGACGTAGAGTCTTACTCTCTTATCATGCACATATCTCTGGAGTTTTAGCATAATAGATGCTGCATGTTAGAGACCAGTTCAGTTTTCTTTTAGTTTTAGTTTGAATGATTACACTGAATCTTGCTAGTGGAAGAATATACGTTCTACTAATGAAATTTACTCCATAACATGAAACTTAACTGATTGAAGATGTGTAGGTCTGCTGGCGTTTATGTCTGGTATTATAAGGCATTAAAACAATCTGTATTTATGGTTTGCATACAGTTTTTCCAATGTCTAAATGCATTGCAGTACATTCATAATACAGACATTATAGCAACTTCTCAAAATGGATGTGCATCTACTATACTTAAACGATGAGGTTTTTATTGCTTCACTGGCACCAGCATACTTTAAAAAGTCCTGCCAAAGCAAGCTGTTTCTTCCAGTTTTAAATTATCCTCCACTTACAAACAAGACCTGACAGATTTCTGAACCACATCAGACAGGCCAGTGTTTGCTGATCCCTTTAGGAACCATGTGTGGATTCCTGTTTGGCAGCTTTGATCAATAACACTGTCTAGCTTTGACGTGACAAAGCGCTGTGTCATAAAAGATAAAGGAAAGACAAAGCAAATAGAGACGATAAAATGTCAGAAATCAATATGCACACATTCGATGGAAGCCATTTACAGCAGCTATATTTCAGTGATAGCAGACCTCTATATGGTCCGTGTGTTTATGATTTACTGCTGAATAGATCATCCAGAGAGTAGCATCTGGAGCAAAAGTAACATGAACATCTGATAAACTGCACTCTAAATGCCAGTTTGTAATACCTGCATTATGATGAAATTATGTTACAGAGTACATGTGTGTTTTCTTTTACACCGACTATTTTTTTCCTCTCTTTAACCCCACCCATGTTGGCAGCAGTGCAGTTTATCTTACTGCAAACACATGCAATAAAAGCAGATATGAGCGGGGTGAAAAGTTTAGCCATACTCAGAGACTCGGTTAATGTAATCAGTTATGGCACTGTCAAGTCACTTATTGGATTGATAGGGAACGCAACGCTGTGTTATCTTTCTTATAATTGGTAATTATTTGAAAACTGGCCTATGTAACACTTAGAAAGACGGTGGCCAGTTAGTGTTGGAGGTTCCAAGGTGAATGTTAGGGAAGGTTGTAGAAGACACTGAAGTGTACAACTGGTTTAAGAAAGAAGCAAACATGAGTTATGACATTAGTATGCTCATATTTCTTTTGTTCTTTTTTCATTTATTTCCATACATCCACAGTCATAATACTTGCTGTTTCCCCTTTGATCTGAATCGACAGCTTCTCTACAATCCCCAGGTGACCCGCCAATAACCTCAACTTACAAGCCCGAATTAAGATAAGGCCAGGTTGTCAGAAAGTCAAACAGACAAACAGTTCATGGCAACGCTGTATCTTATCTCTGACAAGGAAGTGTGGTGTCATGAAAAAATAAATCAAAAATGCTGCACAACAACACTGCACTGACACAGCTCTCCAGCAAGAGCCATGTCACAGTACAGAGTGCCCTCAAACCTTGATCAGTACAAATACATCAGTACAGACTTATCACCAGATCGCTTTATCGCAAAGAAACAGCGACTACAGAGGGGGCGACCGATAGCTGAGTGGGTAGGAAGTAGTCCACAATGGAGCAAAAGCCTTCATTCCCCTGCTGTCTCTCTTCACTATAACCAATACGTAAAGGCAGAAAAGCACAGAAAATAATGAAAGAAAGGAAACATAATGCTTTTAATAGGCAGCTTTATTTGGAAATGGAAAAAGAACTTATTCTAGTGGGACAGTCTAACAATAAAATCATTCTACAGATCAAATTCTGCCTTCATTTTCTGCATTATCAGACACTTTGCACCACATTTAACCCTCGTGTCATCGTGCAGGTCAAAATTGACCTGTTTTAAAGTTTGAAAATGCAGAAAAAAATATATTTTTACAGTGAAATTTCTGATTTCCACATTTTCAACATTTTGGGGAAATCTTTGAACATTTTTTGGTGGAAAAAAATGTTTCTTAAGAACATTCACATAAAAAATCAACCAAAATCCAGCAAATTTCACTGGATTTTGGTTGATTGTTTTATGTGAATGGTCTTAAGAAAATATTAGAAGTTTTATTGATGTATATGTAATCACTTTAGATATTTTTTGCATTTTTTGGAGGAAGATTTTTACTTATTTTTTGAAAATATTTACAAGAATTTTCTTGCCAAATTTGGAGGACTTTTTTTTAAAAAATAAAACTTTTAAGGGAAACTTTAAAAGATTTTTTGGAATTTTCTTCCTGAAGGTTTTCACAAATTTTCTGAAATCTGGGGAATGTTTTTGCTGAATTTTTGGATTTTTTTCAGACGAGGAAACAATATTTTTTGGTGCCTGTAAATGAGGACAACAGGACGGTTAATTTAAAAAAAGAGAGACTTAAACTGAAGGATTTGTAAGAAAACTGAAGGTGCTATCGTTCCATCCCCAGCATGTCAAAATAGAGAGTCCTGTGAACTGGGAAATGTGTCAGAACAGCCGGCGTCAACGTTGATCTGAAGTACAGCCTGGACTGGAGAGGTTCAGGACGGGAGCAGGGCAGCCAGCACACCGTCTGCATGGGGGGCTTCTGTGACGGCACACAATACAATTTAGACACTATAGAAAAGACTCTTTATGGATAAAATAGGGGAAGAAATATCTGTACTGTTAGCAGAATGAATCTATCTCCTGTTACCTCATAATAAAGCAGGTGGTGGCTGGCTGAATGTACCTGCTGTCTGGTCACCGCCTCAATGTCCTTCAGCGTTTCAGCCTTCCTCCATTTGGCTCTGCGGTTCTGGAACCAGATCTGAACACATGATAAAAATAGATTTCATCACAATTTAAAATGTTTTCTTTAATTTAAAAGCAAAGTATGTACAGAGCGTTTGCAAGACATTAAATGTTTCTGCATCAGAAATTCTCCCACTTTGAGTCAGCTCTGAAGTAAGAAAAATGTAATTTTACTCGTGTTTTTTGACCCAGTCTCAGTCTTACTTTGTCTTCTTACTGTCTTGTAATGAATCCAAATTAAAATCTAGTCTAATTTTGTTAATTGAGCAAAATGAAGAACATGGGATGGTCAAAATTGCAAGGAATGCAAACAATCAATAACAAAAAAATCATATTTTGTTTGTAAAAGAGCTACAGTAGATTATGACAGTTCAGAAGCATATGTTAGTTGTTATAAATAAGTCAACACTTGGTAAAAACTAACTCTTGTCTTGGGTGATTTGTGTGAAATTAACCTACTTCATTGGCCTAAATTTGTGCAGTTTTTGTCTGATGATTTTCAGTGTACACATCAATAAATGATCCATTTTTTAAATTTTATTTTATTTTTTTTACAGGACAAGTCATTCTATTCTTGCCTAATCTTATCAATAATGATTTAGGAGGTGATGCCTTACGTAAGCATCCGTCCAAAGACCACTACTTTGGCTCCACGGATGACTATTTATTAGAATTCATGTATTATTTGAGATTATTCACTTCACCTTCCTCTGGTTACAAATAAAAAGAAATGTGGGCAATAAATCAACACTGTGTGTGTGTTTAGTATTTGCTGATTTGGCCAAACTCAAATTCAATAAAAATGACAATGAAGGCTTTACGAGGCACACCAAGCTGTTAAAGTTGTGCAAATAAGAATACTGCTTTTATCTTAACTTTATTGAATATTCCCACATTTTAAGATATTGTTATGGCAGTATTTAGAGTTACACAATGTAAAATAGAACAGGATATTCCCACAGTGTTTTTTGATGAAGCAAAAACCAAATAAAACTAAATAAAAGCAGCAGGATGTTTAGTTTTACCTGTATTCTGCCCTCAGTGAGGTGCAGGCGGGAGGCTAGCTGGTCTCTGGTGTTGATGTCAGGATAGTGAGTCTGCTGGAAAACTTTCTCCATCTCCTGCACCTGGAATGGCGTGAACGTGACCCTGGTTTGCTTCTTTTTCCTCTGACCTGTAGCCAAATAATCATGATATTTTCATCATTTAAACATAAGATGCTACAGATTCTTCTATGTATATTTCTGACACTCACTCTTGCAGTCTGTGGTGGGTTTTGGAGACTCTTCAAGGAGCCTAATCTGTGGAGTTTCTAATGGCAAAGAAAAAAATTCAAGATTAACAAGAATCTATATTTTCCAATCATATTTCAAGTCTGATTTTTAAAACAAGTACAGAAATTCTACCTGTACATGAGTGCTGGTCAGATATTTGTCTGTTTTCCCTGATCACAGACCAGTTCCGATGAACTCGACTCTCATTTCTGATACACGTGGGCCTTCTTAGGATTTCCTCGATTGAGTGGGGTATTTTTTTGCGTGGTTGAGATTCCAGTTTTTGATCCAAGCAGGAGTCTTTTTCTGTGTCTTCTCTAGTCCACATGTCCAGTAGTTTATCCCCTGCCATCAGCACATCTGTCATTATGTGTCCCTTTAAACAGATGTGAGTCACCAGTGGTCAGCAGGATCCCTTCAGTTTTGTGAAGATTTCTCCTTTGAAAACCTCTCGGGGTGAGGAAACTCTCAGATTTCTTCTCTCGAGGATCTTTGTTGCACTCTGCAAGGTGAGAACATGCAGTTGTCCTTCCTCTCCTGTCGGCCTGTGTTTGACCTGCATCACATGGTCATCATGGAGGAGGAGGAGCGACTGGCAATATGCAACTCATACTTCTAGGAAACCTGTTAATCAGCATCCATTAGCATGGACCTTTCCTTCTTTCAGTGCCTCTGTCATTACTTAAGGTGTGCTCACTGTAAATACATAAATGAATGTTGTTACTATTCATCATTTTCACTCTTCACTTACAAAGTTGAATGGTTCTCTGTTCTTCTCTGCTCTGAGGTTTTATTCTCTTCAATATATTACAGAAATAACAGCAAACGTGGTTTTAGGACCAGACTCGGACTTCTTCTCTGTGCTTCTGCAGCTCGTTTAGCACTTAGATAATGTTTTAGACTGTAGAACATACTGGAATTGTTGCTTCTCTTTCTTATCGCTTGATTTATTGCACAGCTAATTGTTATCACCTTGGCCTCAGTTTGCCCTCTCACACACTAGCTCACCTCTCAGAAGCTCTGGAACACCAGGTGATAGGAGTCCATGTGGTCTGTGGAGGAAAGGGTTTGTCTCCATCTAGTGGTGCTGGTGTCAAAGTGAAATCAGTTTGGATTATCTGGATATAGGAATGCTAAATAAAGAGGTCTGTATCATATTAAAGAAAGAGAAAAGGAGAAAGCACATATTTACTCAAATGGCCAGCTAATGTTGCACTATTTTAAAAAAATCCATTACAGATAAGAGTACTACATAAAAAACTCAAATAAGTAAAAGTATGTAGGTGTTATCAGCAAAATACTCCCTATCAGTGTTTTTAGATTTATTGCCTTTTACTACAGCAATAATGTGCATGTTATTTACAGGATATTAGTAAGGTTAATTTTAAGTATTGCTGTTGTCAAATCTACAGTATTATATCTTATTCTATAAGATGATCGTGTTTGTACCATTGCTGTGCAGTAAGACTCATAAACTTTATTAAAAGTCACCTTTTAATGAGCTCAGAAAAACAGTTCCACTATCAGATTTGTGACAAAGGATTGTCCAGCAAATTCAGGGAGGATTTAAGGTTATTAGGTGAAGAAGTAAGAGAACTTTATCAACCCATAAAAGAACATTTAATCCTTCAGTTTATCACAGTCATTCAAAATCACCACATCTGGAGATATTTACAGGAAAGGAAGGAAATTAAACATTGTAAATGGTAACTAGTAAATAAAACTGCCCAAAAATGAGAGATGTGGAGACACAGATGTATAAAGCTGCCTAAAATGGAAACATTGGTTTCAAACTTAATGTCAGCCAAAAATTTAGCCAAAACTGTTTATAGACTTCACTATCAGGGGCTGCACAGTGGCGTAGTGGTTAGCACTTTCGCCTTGCAGCTAGAAGATCCCTGGTTCACGTCCCGGCTTTCCCGGGATCTTTCTGCATGGAGTTTGCATGTTCTCCCTGTGCATGCGTGGGTTTTCTCCGGGTACTCCGGCTTCCTCCCACAGTCCAAAAATATGCTGAGGTTAATTGATTATTCTAAAATTGCCCGTAGGTGTGAATGTGAGAGTGCTTGTTTGTCTATATATGTAGCCCTGCGACAGACTGGTGACCTGTCTAGGGTGTCCCCTGCCTTCACCTGAGTCAGCTGGGATAGGCTCCAGCCCCCCCCGCGACCCTAGTGAGGATTAAGCGGTGTATAGATAATGGATGGATGGATGGACTTCACTATCAGACCTTCATTTAAAAACTGTTCCTCGTGTAAAAGAATCGGTTAGTTGCAACTGTATAGAACTTAATTCAGAGGTCAGTGATGCATTTTTAAAGTACACAATTTAAAAATAAAATTCTATATTCTCATACATAACACATTAACATCCCTAAATTCAATGGCATTATAACTAATTTCTAAATTAAACAGATATTTGTTGTAATATAAGCCTTGCAGGATGAAAAGTGTCACTGGCAACTTGTGAGTTAAAAAATGTGACCCACATTACATCCCTTAAGGCCTGGAGGTTATCTATCACACTCAGTGTGGAGTCATGATTAGTGCTCATAAAAAGAAGCAAACACAAAGAAAAAAACACTTAAATCCAAATGAAGCTTCCAGTGATTCAGTTACAGTCAGCTTACACTTAGCCCCAGATATGGTGATTAAAAAAAAAATACAATTATGAAGAACAGTTTGAGATTTCTGTGAAGTATGAGAGTAGAAACAGAAGCTTATGCAACCTGAAGCTGCATTGTGGGTAAAATTAGCAGTCACAGGACGCCACAGGGCAGGAGATAAGATCAAATATTTAGCTTTTTTTCCTTCTTTCTGAATAATGAAACCGTGTCCCTGGTTGCTTCTCCTCTGGACTTCCAGCACGCCACAGGAAGGATACTCACTTCATTATATCTGATTGCTATTTCAGAGAAATTACATTATTTTTCTAAATGTTTAGTGTCCAATTAAACCTGATCAGTTTCAGAGAGTTTAGTCCAGGACAGAGGATGGTCCTTAATGGAGTGTAACCATCCATATTAATGGGATGGACACAAGCAGACGGTGACGTCCCTCCAACTAATCAATGAAAAATGAAGTTCAACTCATCCATTCTGACTCACAACTCCAATGAATTCCTCATACTTCATGTCATTCATCGTAAGATTTCCAAAACAAAGCTTTACAGTGGAGCAGGAAAAATCAGAATGGGACCAGAGAAGATTTTCATGCTATAATAAGATACTTTATTATCACAAAAATGAATTAATGTGACATGGAAGTGTCATGTTGTAAATTCATATTTATATCATTTTTATAAAATACATATTTATTTTTAAATCAGCTTTCTTAAATTAAAAACTATTGGTCATATTCTGACCTTCCAAATATTATAGTTATGACCAACACCTCTCAAACATATGGAAAATATTTATCTGGTACTGAAAACTCATTTTTAAAATAGAAATATTTTGTTGATCCTTCAGGAGAACTTCTGTTGTTACAGTAGCAAGCAGAAAGAATAAAGTGACCACAACCACATTACAAATAAATAGGAAATAAGAAAAAAATTTGCTCTGTATCATTGTGTAAAAGATTCCCAGTCCTCTCACCCTTTGCCCAATTTGATTATGGAAGTCTCTCAGACGCACACGTTAAAAGGTACAGTGTGTCTGTGGCCTAATAAGATCATCTACCTCTGAATTACAGTGTGATTGACATGGTGGACAATTAGGATGAAAGTTCAATGCAAACAACAAGAAAGAAAGAAAAGTCCTTCTTTGCAAAATTGGCACACATTCCTGAAGATGGTTTACGTGAAGACAGTCATGAGCTTTCATTAATAAATAAGCTGGTAACGTTGTGATATTTTATTCGACCCATTAATGTGAGATTATAAAGCATTTAACATGTATTTGTGGGTACTGATGCAGTGATTCTGGTCTTCTGCAGCCTTTGTTCGGTCTTTTGTAAGAATACTGGCCCTGACTACCTGACATGTGATGGATCCTCCTGCGCTACGTTCAGTCACATGCACTTCCAGCAGACCTCATGATGCCTCAGAGCTGCTGCTCTCTGCCGTCCGCAGATTTCATGTGAGATCAATTTCCTTCCACTGCTTTATTTGGGGCATTTTTTCCCAAGCTCCCATTTCTACTGTTTGATGAGTTCACAGCTGTCAAAACAAAAACGTTTCAAAGTAAAGAAGGTTTATATTGTTTTTAGAGTCCTGTTCAGACTGTTGAATTTAACAGAAAATAATCATTTAACATCAAGATTTTAATTACAGCAGTCTAAACATAGACTTACAGATAATGAATTAGTCAAATTTCTTCCCGCATGCAGGTTTTCTGTTTTTATTTGTTGCCGTCCCAGCTAGACATTCCCACGACATTGGCTAGTGTGACTTATAAAGAAAATGTTTTTTTCAAGTGTTAAACATTTTTTAATTTCAAGTAATGTTCTTTCAAAGTTAATATAGTGTTTAATGCAATGTTCAGAGGATGTTGTTGGGAAAACAGATAATGTTCCATAATAACAAAAAGATAATTTCTTGAAACGTGATTTATTAACAAAAGTGGAACGCTCTTCCTGCGATGTTCTCAGAATGTTTTGGTTAACACATTAGAGAATGTTCTTCTATGAGGTGCTGGGAAAGAACGATGTTCTCAATGCAACAATTTCCAGATGTTTTCATTCAGAAAGTTTTATAGAATTCCAGTTATGTATTATATTAAAAGTAGAACATTTTACCTTTTTTAAGGGAACGCATTTCAAACATTCTGCTCGAAAACGTTCTCACAGTGTTCCATGATAACAAAGGAGGAATGTTCTCAAACCATTGTTCAAAAAAACGTATTTCAAGGTTTCCACCACGATAACAAAGGTCGGATGTTGTCAAGGCAACATTTAAAAAACATTTTCCATTCCTTATGGGACAGTCCCGTAATGTGATAGATTAACAAAGGTGGAACAACCTGTGTTCCCTTAACAATATGTTGTTAAGGGAACACTTTATAGAATTTGTAAAATGCTCCCATAATGTTCCACAATGATCCAAAATAGCAAAGGAAAAAGTTCTCTAACATTACATAAATGTTCATCAGATGACAGAATGTTCTTCATAAAATGCTCTTTTAATGTGATAGATAACAAATGCGGAACAATCTGCTTGCAATGTTCTGAGAACATTTGGGGGATGTCGTTGAGGGAACACACTATAGAATCTCTAAAATGTTCCCTCAGTTCAATTCAATTTTATTTATTTGTCACCAATTCATACCACCTGTCATCTTATCACACTTCACATATTTTAAACAAAGAACAGACAACCCAACAATCCAAAGTTGCTTTTGGGTTTCCTCTGAACAAGGTGACGGTTGGAAGGAACCAAAAACAAAACAAAACCAACAAACCCTTTAATGAGGAGGAAAAAAACGTCCAACAGAACCAGGCTCAGGGAAGGCAGCCATCTGCCTCGACCGGTCGGGGTTAGAGTGGAGATGTTCCACATCGTTCCATGATAATAAAAGAAGAATGTTTTCAGTGTTTTGAGAATGTCAAAACAAGGGTCAAACCTAATTATCACCAAACATTTCTAGAACATCTTTAGTTATCCTACCTTTGAGAAGAACATTCTAGCGGATAATTGAAAACATTTGCAGAAGTTTCTCAGAACCTTTTTGGAATAAAAAGAATTGTAGCTGAGATGCTGGTAAAACGGTTACAGATGGTTGTCAGAGAGTCGCCTGGTTGCTTCACTCAAGACTGAAATATCTCAACTGTGATTGGAACGGTTGCCATGACAATAGAGCCTATTTGCATTTGTGATTTTGAGCAAAATGTTTGCACACTGATTAAATGGATTATTTTCTTTTTCTGGACATCCATGTCCCCTGGGGGGTATTTATGATCTCATTTTAATGATTTTTCATAAAGCGCCATCAGCTGGTCATGTTTGTAGTTTTCTTTTTTCCACTGGTGTCCCAGAACTGCCCTGGATCTGGAGCATGACTTTGGAATAAAGAGCAATATGTATTTGTAACAATCCTCTGACACAGGATGCAGAATCATACCCACATAGAGATGATCTATGTGAACTGGTTTTTAAGGCCATCTTAATCATCTTAATCCAGCAGATGGTGCCTGCTATCAAACTCTTAATTTAGACTAATAATGTAATTTCATTTAAAATGAAATGGAGTTGCATTGTGAATTGGAAAATGAAGTTAACCTTTACAGAATAAGATTCATCAATAACTGCTTTGTACTTGGTGGTAGTTTGGTGGCACGTGAGAGTCAGAGAGGTTCGCCCTCCTAAAGCAAATGTTTGGTGTTAAAATTAAAAGGAAAGTAGGCTGGATAGGGGACTTACACAAGCAGAGGATTGTATTTTAACTGTTAAGAACCTCTGATTACAAAAATCCAGGCTGAAACTACAGTAAACAATAAGTTTTGCTGTGAAGAATTTGCTCTCTCAGCTACAAAACCTATGGACAGTACATTACTGTATACACTCTCAGGTCTCTCAAATGGTTCTCAGTATAAGATTAAAACTCAGCACAGAGACTGTATCTCCTGCCTGTCAAATGCTGGTTGGTCAGCTGCTGTTACTGTTGTAATTTGGTTCACATGAGCTGCTGCTGGGTCTCATTTCAATCAACAAGAGCTGCAGTCTCATGTCTGAACTCTGCTTTTTCATTCCACGCTGTCTGTCCACCCCACCCCTCGGCCGTCCTCCCACCTCCCAGCTCCGTCCTTCCTCTATCTGATGCTCATGTCTTCTCCGTCTGCCCTCCCTCCGCTCTGACTAATGTTTCTTCAGTTTTCTGTTTTCTTTCTGGGCTTCTCCACGGACCTTCAATACCTGAACAAATAGGCTGAAGCTGAAATGACTCCAGAAAAGGAAAGTAATGGACTTGACAACTATGCCTTTGCGGTGAGTGAAACTTTTGCTTCATTTTCTGCAAAGATTTGAACATCTAAGACTTTACGTTTGACTCCACAGAGGAAACTTCAGAATTTTTAACCACTTGACAGAGGATTGCATTGAAAACTTTCTACCTTTGAATCATCTTCATAGATAAGGAATAAAAATATATGGATTATTTTTGCAGATATTACCATTACCAAATGATACATGCATCCTAACTTTGTCTGCTGGTGCAACAGTACAAAAATAGATGCTATGGGTTGCAGTTAATAATTGACACTTGACAGAAAAGCTAATAAAGGAGGAATGGATACAGAGGAATGTACTTGTTTACATTCCTGCTCCTCCACGCTTAAAATCACATTATTGGAAAGATAAGCATCACACTGTTAGGTGAGAGAAACAGGAGAAATGGACGATGTTTTGCTTGATGCCTATAGAATAAACAGAGTAAAAGTGTTGCCCAACACTATTTTTAACCTTTAACAATGGACATTTAGCCCTGCTAGTAAAAAATAACTACTCAGCTGACTGCTTTTTGTTTCCATTTGACCCTGTAATGTTTCACATGTGATGAAAAGGAAATTAAAGGAAATACACCATTTATTTTTATCACTGCTATGTAAAAAAGCATTTAATCACGTTTCCTTATAGGAACATTCATGGGTATTCCACAGTTGTTTACCTCATTGAATACCATTTTCATTTAACCCTCCTGTTGTCCTCATTTACAGGAACCAAAAAATATTGTTTCCTTGTCTGAAAAAAAAATCCCAAAAAATCAGCAAAAAAATTCCCCAAATTTCTGAAAATTTGCAAAACCTTCAGGAAGAAAATTCCACTAATTCCTTCAAAATTTCCCTTAAAAGTTTTATTTAACACAAATCCCCCAAATTTGGCAAGAAAATTCTTGTAAATATTTTCAAAAAAAATGAGTAAAAATCTTCCAAAAAAATCCTTAAAATATCTAAAGTGATTACATATATATCAGTAACACTTCTAATATTTTCTTTAAGAACATTCACATAAAAATCAACCAAAATTTTTTTTGTGAATGTTCTTAAGAAACATTTTTACCAAAAAATGTTCAAAGATTTCCCAAAAATGTTGAAAATGTGGACATCAAAAGTTTCACTGTGAAAATATATATTTTTTTCCCACATTTTCAAACTTTAAAACGGGTCAATTTTGACCCATAGGATGACATGAGGGTTAAGCTCTGTTGTTGTTGTCATTGTTTTGGTGAGAGAAACAGTAGAAATGGACACTGCTTTTGCTTGACCTCTATAGAATTAACAGAGTAAAAGATTTTCCCAATGGTATTTTTAATCATTTTAGCTTTGAACCTTACATGAGACATGAAAATTAATCACTCAGCTGACTGTTTTCTGTTTGCATCTGACCCTGTAATGTTTTACATGTGATTAAAAGGAAATTAAAGGAAATAAATCATTTATTTTTATCGCTACCATGTAAAAAAGACTTTGATCACATTCATTTACTGGTATTGGCAGGATAAGAACATTTATTGGTTTTTCCATAGTTGTTTATCTTTATGGACAACAGATTTAAACACCCAGTTGTTGTTATTGTTTGGAATTTTTGGCAATTAATCAGATCCATGGTGCAAAACAGATAGCCACAGAGTGTCATCGTTTGAAATGCATCTCTGATTGATTCCTGTGTGGCGTTCTTTCCAACTCAAAGCTGGAGGGACGTTTCTGTGATCTACCCAACGGAGGAGAAGAACTAGACTCCTCTATGGACGAAGACAGCAACAAGCTAGCATACTGTGTGACAGATGTTCCTCCCTGGTACCTGTGCATCATTCTAGGCATCCAGGTACGTCAGCAGAGAGCTGCTGTTTGACAACGAGGCTCCATTTATTTTCCATTCAACATGGCTTCTGATGTTAATAACAATGCAAACATGACCGTGGTGTCACATGGAGGCATCTGCTTGACAGTTCCTTCACGCTTGGTTGGATGGTTTGATTTATGAAGGCCAGATTGTGAAATTTGCTTCAGTTGAGTCCACAGACTGCAGTCGTACTGGGCCTACAGAGTCATGTCCAGTGGTGTGAGGGTTGGTTTGAGTGTGGATCACGTTGCTCATGGTTTTCCATTGTGTGTACATGAGACGATGATTAAATGAATCCCTCCATTTCTTTCTCCATCTTTGCTCTCTCAGCACTGTTTCACTGCATTCGGAGGCATCATCGCCATCCCCCTGATCCTGTCTCAGGGTTTGTGTCTGCAGCATGACGGCCTCACACAAAGCCACCTCATCAGCACCATCTTCTTCGTTTCTGGCATCTGCACTCTGCTGCAGGTTACCTTTGGCATTAGGTGAGAAAACAAGGAGAACGATGTGTTAATAAGTAGGAGGACTGCAGTAATTAATTGTCCCGTGGGTTGCTGGAGTGTTAAATGTGTGGTTTAAGAAGAGATGCTTGGACTTTCTAATTGCAGGATGATTTACATTAATTAAGTAGGTGAGATTTATCTGTTCTTTTGCGCCCTCACACAGTAATCCAGCAGTACAGCAGGGTGCATTAAAGTGGAATTAACCACGCTGCTCCTTCTTATTAAACAAACGGAACAGATCAACCTTTCGACTTTTCTTCTTAACCTCTTTTGAACTGTGAAGCCTGCCAAAATTAGTGTGCACAGCGAACAATGGCATATTTTACTGTGCTAGCTAGTGGACTCAGATTCTTTTAAGGGGATTATCGGAGAGATAAAGCATCAAGCAGCTTTAGTTTTTACAATAAGATGATTTTGAATGTTTATATGAATGTTTTGAGTCCAGTGGAGGTTTTACGTCAAGACAAACACCATCTGACAGTCCTCATGTTTACTTAAATACAGCACAATGCAATGACATGAGCTAATATTAGCACCAGAGAAAGTCTTGTGTGAATGCCAGAATGGAAACTCACTCCCGTTGTGTTAACAGAGGCCTGAGGTGACACACAACACGGCAGAGTAAACATGACTCAGCGCCTGGTTTTATTTTGGAGAACTACAAACCTGAACCATGTTTTGTAACTCCGGACCTACATTCTGTGTGTGCACTCTCAGACCGCTGGAATATCGGTGTCACAGTTGGATTAGCTGAGGAATTTCCATCTTATTATGTTTGGAATCTAGCTCTTGCTAAACCCACATTCTCCTGGCTTAGCACCACTGATGCTTTCTTGTCTTTCTCCAATTACCTGGAAGTCAGCTGTGAGGAAAAACAATCGCCGTGTTTGTTGGCTCTCTGTTCCAGGCAAACCAAAAAGCAAACAATGTTAATTATTTCTGCCCCTGTGGCTTGAGAACATTATTTTCTCCCATTAAAACATATTTCCTGGCTGTGTGTCTCTACTATCCCCATGAGTCCTAGGCTGCTTCTGTAATTTACTGCTGTTGTGTTGGAAAGTTTAAGTTCAGCTGCAGTGTGATGGGAACTGTTGATGATAAAGTGAGCAGCATGATGAGGATCATTACACAGCGTATTACTTTAACTTACTTAGCCTTCAGTCTAACAGTTTGTCTGATTAAGGAGTCACTCTCTGTCATCACATGATTCAAATTAGCCGCTTCCTCATATTTAATTGGAAGAAATATGGACTTTCAATACAGATAGAGATTCCTGAGAAGTCCTGAGAGCTTTTCCCACTAGCTGGGGTGGTTAAGACAAAAAAAGGCAAAGTTAACCAAAAAAATCTTTATTACCTGCACAATATCAGACACATGGTGATGTATGGCCTGTCCTATGTTTGTCTGACTCCCATCCCTTGCCTATCTCTTTGACCTCTATCTTTCTTTTGCCATCTTTATCACCAGACTGCCCATTCTCCAAGGTGGTACGTTCACACTGTTGGCCCCCTCCATGGCGATGCTGTCCATGCCAGAGTGGACGTGTCCTGCATGGACTCAGAATGCCAGCTTAGTCAACACCTCCTCCACAGACTACGTAGAGGTGTGGCAGAGTCGAATGAGAGCAGTAAGTAAACTGGGATTATTTTCTCTTTTTTCATCACAATTTTCAACTTATTGAACCCCAGTCAGCAGCTGGAACAAGATAATAATCTCTTTAATTACACGGTGAAGCATGTTGTAAACATGTGAGTGTGACTGAGGGTGTTAGGATAGTAGATGTAATCAGCATTTTTATCAGTCCTGGTGACTGTGCTGCGACATACTCATTGTTTCAAGCTGCGTAAAAGCAGTCATTGTTCTGTTCATGTTATATATGGTCATATTTTGTATGCACATTTTATTCTTTCTTGGAGAGTTCTTGCTCCAACGTATTTAAACATTAGCTATGCAGAATCACAGTTGTTGTGGTAGCTGAGGTTGTGTTACTTCAGTGGGTAATTGTCGTAATTGTCGTAATGGTCGAAAAAGATTCCCAACTTGCAAAAACATGTAGGGGTGTAGGTCATAGATTTGTCAGAATATCCACAATAATAACAGAGAAATTACCGTTGAAGACATTAGTGCATCTCTTACAACCTTTACAGTGCACTTTAGATTGGTTTACAGCATGACATAGCCAAAAGAAATGGGAATGCAATTTTTTAAAAAATGTAGGATTGGTGGAATGATAGACTTAAAGAGAATTGGAGTATCAACAACATGCCCTCATCAGCAGACCTACAAACACCAGGAAACAACAATGGTAACCAGAAGAATTTTAAAGAATTGTGATCTCCGTTATTAAAAAGTCTAATCCTGATGTTAGTGTACCATAAACACATTTTCCAACCAGGATGTAATTTACAGATCATGCCCTAATTTCTGCCAAAAAGCCTTTCTACAAAGACTAATGCTACCGTGACATTGCTAATGCACTTGTGTTTCTTTTCAGCTACAGGGATCCATTATGGTGGGCTCCCTCTTCCAGGTGTTTGTTGGTTTCTCAGGCCTCATCGGCCTCTTCATGCGCTTCATCGGACCTCTCACCATCGCTCCCACTATCTCCCTCATCGGTCTGTCCCTGTTTGACTCGGCTGGTAGCAGCGCTGGGAACCACTGGGGCATCTCTGCAATGTGGGTAAAATCCCTGAACATAGACTTGTTACATGATTTAAAAAAGAACAAAAGGCAGAAATCTGTGTTGAGTCTGTCATTATGTTATTTTTAAAGTTCTCATGCTGTTGCACATAATACAACCCCTGTAAGTGTTAGACAGCAGCAGAATGGACTCTGGGCTCGACAGAGATCTCTGCAGAAAGGAGGTCATGCCATTTTAATGCGTTTTCCTCACTCAGTTATGTCCAACAAGTTATGTTTAATCTGCTTCTGCCAATGCTTGGAGTACAGCCAAGTTTTTAAAATATAATAATACTCTGGCAATCTGGGTAAAGTGTTAATCTTAAGTCAGGGAAGGAAAGCCTATTAAACATTTCTTGCATAGTTGCTCTACTTTGTTTTCTGATGGTTAGATCTGGACCTGCTTATATTCAGCACTGTGAATTTTACAGTTTTTTCATCTCTGTCTGTTACAGGACCACAGCACTGATCATCCTGTTCTCACAGTATCTCCGTCACATATCGGTGCCTTTTCCTACTTACAGCAAGGATAAAAAGCTGCACACCTCTAGGGTCTACGTCTTTCAGATTCTTCCTGTACGTAGAACACGAGCTGTTTTCCTACTTTGAAATCAGAAATTTACTCTTAAGGTCAATTGAAAACACAACTAATGTGATTTTTTTTCTGTACAACTTAAGGTGCTGCTTGGAATCACGCTGTCTTGGCTCATCTGTTACCTTCTGACAATCTACAATGTGCTTCCTACTGACCCAGATCAGTATGGTTACCTGGCGCGCACTGATTTAAAGGGAGATGTTATGAGTCAGTCTCCCTGGTTCACCTTCCCTTACCCCGGTAAGATAATGGATATAGATATAGATATTTCCATGTGAAGACAAAAATCAACAGATTTGTCCTACTAAGTGCTGGTTTATGTCCAAAGCCTGACTTTCTTTCTTACAAAAGCAACTCTCTAGAAATACAGATGAATGTGATCATGAAGCTACTATTTTTTGTAATGATGTAATATGTCATATTGTGGAATAATATGGTCATAGTTTTTAAAATGCATTGATATAGATGGACTTTCACTGCACAGATGAAGAAGCTAAACAAGGTTTTCGATACATAGACAGCAGTTGTGTCAATTCCTTGTTGGATTTGCTCTTTTGAAGGGATTTGTTGGCAAGAATAAAAATATAGAACATCACCAAATTCATCTTTTGAGTGAGTTTTTAGTAACTAAATATTACACCTTATGCATACTGTATCATTTTCTGTTTCTTCATGTTTGAATCCAAACTTAGGTCAATGGGGGATGCCGACTGTGAGCCTGGCAGGCGTCGTCGGGATCTTGGCTGGGGTGATTTCCTCCATGATAGAGTCAGTCGGGGACTACCATGCCTGTGCGAGGTTATCTGGAGCTCCACCCCCACCTAAACATGCCATCAACAGGGGTATTGGTATTGAGGGAATCGGCTGTCTGCTGGCCGGTGCCTGGGGTACTGGAAATGGTACGACTTCATACAGTGAGAATGTCGGAGCCCTCGGGATTACAAAGGTGAGACAACCTTCTATGTTAAGGATAGAGGTTACATTATTATTTTACAGAGTACTGATGTGATGCTGTGTAATTACTTATATGGCCCTAAGCAAAATGCACTGTAGCCGTGGATGTATTAGAGACAAAGAACTTCAAGGTGGTGCCAAAGCACTCAAATGAAAATTGCCTGCTTCTTGGATGCAAAAACAGCTAGCTTCTGAGTTTGCTTCTCTATTTGCAGCCAACTGGACATATGCATTAGTATTGCCCCTTCAGGCCCCATCCATAGGTTCTCATTTGGCTGTTAGACTTATAAAATAAATTTGTTGTTCTAGATGAGGAGGAGGTTTGAATCTGAATCTTCTGTGTTTCTGAGATTGTTGCACTGCAGGTAGAAATGCTCTGTCATGGTGTTGACTGCTGATTTTGCTCATTATGTATGTCTTCTAACATTTTACAAATACACATTAACAAGATTTAAAATGTGATTTTTGCTGTAGGAGGTTCTTGAAGAAAACACATGCTGCATTTAGGGGAAAAATGCAGAGAAATCTAAAAATGAGACAGTGTTTGAAACCAACATTTTAGCAAAATTTCCAATGTCTTTGTTTACTACAACAACTTCACACCATCACCATGGCAACCACAAATGTGTTCCAGACAGCGTTTTCAGTGTCCCCCTTGGAACATTTCCAATATAATCTGTGCTACTTGTAGTTTGTGTTTCAGTATTGGCTGTGTTTTTGTACCTTGATTACATTTCACTTTTTAGTTTAGTTATAGTTTTTGTTTTTTTTTGTTTTTTTAAATCTTACCTGAGTTTTGTCTATTTACCCATGACTGAGCTCTCAGTCACACTGCAGTTTATGCTTAAAACTGAAATGTTAAGAGAATCTCTTCCCATCTTTTTTGCAGGTGGGCAGTCGCATGGTGATCGTGGCCAGTGGTGTGTTGCTGGTTGTCATGGGTGTATTTGGTAAAGTGGGTGCAGTTTTCACCACTATCCCGTCACCTGTCATAGGAGGAATGTTCATGGTCATGTTTGGCGTCATTTCTGCAGCAGGAGTCTCCAATTTGCAGGTACATAAACTAAAACCAGAAGTGTTTGTTGGTTACATTTGTTTGTTGCATTCACATTTGATTTGTTTTTCTTTGTGTCTGAACCATTTGTTTTTAGTATGCAGACATGAATTCATCTCGAAACATCTTCATCTTTGGCTTTTCCATGTTCTCTGGACTGGTCATTCCCAACTGGATATTAAGTAACCCCAAAGCTATCACTACAGGTGCATGGATAAAAATGTCTTTAACCACATTTACTTTTCATTAAACTATTAACATATCACTTTAACTGAGGTTTAACTGTTTCCATTATGTCGTGTGCAGGTGTAGTAGAACTTGACCAAGTGCTGCAGGTACTTCTGACTACCAGTATGTTTGTTGGAGGCTTCTTTGGTTTTATATTGGACAACACCATTCCAGGTATGCAATCAAATTATTATTTAATTAATTATATTGTGTTTAAATAATTTGCATACTCTAGATTCTTGTCTTTGTTAACAAATCAGATCACGATATTAACAGCAGAATGAGATTGGGAAAACACAAGACATGTCATCTTGATATTTTGATTAGAGATCCTGCAGGAAACAGCAAAGTTGTTTCATTTCGATTAAACATGTACCCCTAAGTGTCTGTAAGTGTTGGGTGATTATCACAGTTCTGTAAGAATATTAAGTATCTTAGCCATGGTTAATCATTTAATGATGGTTTCAGTATTAAAATTAGGTACAAAGTATCACACAATGTCCTGAACAATGTGTTTAACTGTTGTGAATTCAGCCAAAAACCTTTTTTTCGTCACTTGTGGCCTGAGAGCAAAGATTATAACTTTTTACTAGTAGGTCTGGCAGGTAGGTACTAGTGGTGGAATTCAGCCAAGTGGAAAACACACAAGATGAAATAAAAACCCATCTACTTATAAAGTGTTGAAAATGTTTGAAAAATGCTTTTGTTCTGTGAATATACTACTGGAGGAACATTATCCTTGTACAAAGAATATCTGTGGAGCTCGGCACAACATTCCCACGTTTTATGAAAAACAAACAAGCAGGCAAAGTCAGGAAAAAACATGAAGGCAGAGTCAGCGTTTAACTCATTTAACACGTGTCCAACAGGATCAAAGCATGAACGAGGCATCCTGGCCTGGAACAAGGCTCACGAGGACGACTCCAGCAACACACTGGAGAGCGGAGAAGTCTACAACCTTCCCTTTGGCCTCAGCTCTTATTTGCCTTCTTCCTCCTGGTGCCGGTACATACCCTTCTGCCCTCCTGGTATGCCCAGCTCCCTGAACGCATGTGGAGCGGATGCTAATTCTCTGGAGCCTAAACAGCCACTGGGACAGCCAGAGCCTGCACAGATCATAGTTGGAGTCGGTTTGTGAGCGGCGTATGCACTCCAGCATGCCATTTTGGGGGATTTTCCAAAAGCAATACCATCAAAGGCAGCTCGGTTTGGACCTTCTGTCCCATGTTGACGGTACTGTACTGTAACATCAGGGTGCGACGTGTTTAAACGACCTCTTGGAGTGAAATTTGCAAATGATATCTTGAATTGGTACATGAGCTTCCATTAGGGAGTTTTATTAGACCTGCTGCAAATTGATGACATTGATAAATTGATATTTGCTGATGATAGACAGCTGACATATGCTGAACCCCTCCCCTCTCTTTCTGTACAGTAATCTGTATTCACAGAGCATATACTCTGAGTATAACCTATGATTTGAAGCTTGATGTTAGTTTTCTCATCTTATTCACATCCGACTGCAGTCACATCCAGGTGCTAGTGAACAAACACTGAAAAGACATGTGAATGTAAATAAATCTGTGACATTTAATGCAACATATAGATCCAATATATAGTTTTGTGTACATACAGTACCTCACATTTGCTGTAACAGTCAATATTTTAATAACTGTTTGTGCACTTTACGTATTTGTGTGACAGGACTTTTCTCTCAGCCTGTCAGCATACAAGATGCAACGTTTCCTCAAAGCACAAATCTACTGACTACTATTCATGGAAATTTTTATAAAAATGCAAGTTTTTTTTCCCTATGTACATATTAAACTTCAATATGGAACCATTCAGTAGCAACACCAGTGCTCACTCAGTTTGTCTGTGTCAGATCCTTCTTGATGGCTTTGTATAAGCTAACAAAAGACTCGGCCCACACGTCCCGTTGGTGTTCAGTCGTGGAGCTGACCATCTGCTGGGTGGTGTACACTAAAGTCAACAGGGTTCGCTCAAAGTCATCTTGATCCAGGTGACAGATATGGTTGGAAAGGTCAGATATGAGCTTCAATATGTCCGTTAGCTTCTTGGGAATTATGTCTTCGCAGATGACGTCCAGGTTTCTTGTCTTTCGGAGGGAAGCCAGTTCAGCATCTTTGACTGAAAATGCTCCACTGTCCTCAAAATGTACGCCAGACATCAGGATCTATGTGGTGAGAAGACAACCAGCGATTATTCCAAGTGTCCATTCTCAAGGACTTTTTGTTAGTTTTCTAGTCAGTATTTTTGTTTCACCTCAAACAACAGATGGACATCCTCAAAGGAGCTGTAGAAGGTCGTGTTCACTGCTGTTGTTGCTCCTCTTTTTACTCTGCTGGCAGCTGGGAATAGAGCTGGTGCGTAAAAGCAGACAGACAATGAGAATTATGTTTGGTGCACAGTCAGGAGTAGTTTCATTCCCTAGATTTTTCTTTCAGGTTTATTACATGCGTTTGTCTTGTGATCTTTTTGCTCTCTAGCTGGAAATCCTTGGAAAATCCCAGTGACAAGCACAACAATACACCCTGTCAGGTACCATGAAATGCAGGTTTTACAGGGTTGCTGATGTTCTGGCACATGTGAGAGCCAGGTTCATCCAGCAAACAGCAGGACGTCCTGCACTGAATCTATGACGAGTATTTCAAACTCTGCCATCTCTGACCTTACAGACGAATGTCTGTCTGCAGACAATGAGACGGGACCTCAAACTTCAAAGACGACAGAGGAATCAAAGGCGGAGTAGCACATGGATCATACAACAGACTCCAGATGATTTCAACATGCAGTGGATGAGTGTCGGATTTCAGCCTCGGTTTCACAACATTCCTTAACCTCATGATTTAGACCAGGATGTTAACTACAACAAATACCGTGTGGTCAAATAATGCTCACAAGCTTTCCCATTTACTTACCTGTGATTAGAGCATGGAGATGTATAACCCCTATGCTTTTAAACAGACAGTAGAGTGCAGTCACATACTCACTGAAAAGACAAGCAGTTGTACAACAACAGAACTGGTCTTTTGCCTTGATTATGGCCCTTTTCACTCAGCAAACTATGTCAAGAATTCCTGCACAAGATTATTAGTAACAGGACTAAATTTATCATTTAGGCTGATGGAAATTAAATATCTAAAGTATATTAGATATCACATGCTGGATAAAGTTTTGAAGTCATCTTGTAGTGTAACGCGAAAACCTGCACCAACTGAGACATTTCACAAAAAAATGCATCATGGCATGAAATTAAAAGCCGAGATGAGTTCATTAGATTCATAATGACTGTAAAAAAACCACTGAGGGCCATGAATGACTGTAACCTGTAATAGTTTATAGCAATCCATACAACAGTTGTTAAGATACTTAAGTTTGACCCAGGAGGTGGAACCAATGACCAACTGACCAACATGAAAGTGAAGAAAAAGACAAAGAAATTGAGACCAAAACAAGATTTTGATTACTGTTCGACTTACAATCCAGTATCATCAGCATTCCTTACAGGCTGGTTCACATTTTAGATTGATAAATTAAGGTAGAGGGACAGTTTCAAATCCTAACTAAACAAATGATATTAACTCGTTTGTGCTGAGCATCTTTTAACAATTATCAGCAGCGAAAAAACAATTCAGCACAATTAGAGGAAGAAAGTGAGACGGAGGTGTGGAAACATGTTTAAGAAATTCATCAGTAAGCCAAAGTAATTTCCCCAAATGCCAGCTCTTTTATTTTCTAGCCCCCCGTGTGTTTATTTCAGGATCAACAAATGAAATGAGATGATATTTTAATAGACTTCTGCAGGATCAAATCATTCACACAATTTGGTCTTAATGTTTAGATAATGATCTTCATCAATCAAAGCCCAATGAGGCCAGCCAGGGCTTGTACTGTTCAACAGGATACATCTTTCAAAGTCCTTCATATCAACGAGGTTAAATTTGCAAATCTGTATTTCAATAAAGCATATAAGTGTGCCCAACGTATACACGTTATCGCTTGTAGAAAATGACTCATTGCATTTTACAAGTGGAAGTTTTTGCACAAAAAACTGTTAAATATTTGACTGACAAAACTAAAAACTGATAAAAATGACTCCTAAAAGGTGAGGTTTGGGTCCTTTACACTGAATTATTTTAATAATTTCCATTTATTTGTAATAATTTCCAGATTCTGACTGTTGCTTGGATATTCCAGAGATGTAACTTTGGGTTTTCAGTAATTGTTATAGGTATTTTTAACTATTGTCTCAACTTACAAACCATATTTTTCAAAAAATAAAAACAAAATCAGGAAATTGTTACTATAAGGAAAATAAACCTGAGTTGCATAGGTGAGCAATCTGCTTCAATGCAACCAAACACTACAACACAATTATACTTACAAATCAATGTATGTGTGTAATAAAATAATGATATGATGTATTACAAGACAACATTTACATGCACCTTAAATGAATTATTCAATATGCAAACATGTTTCTGATTATATATTATAATTAGGAACATGTCTATGCATTTATGTAAACATTGCCTCTGACCAGTTTTATTCGAATATTTCATCAGCATCAAACACACTTGGTCCAGCTGCTTCTATATAGTACTAAATACAGTCTTTTTATATCTGGGGGCAAAGTTGTTTATTATTTATTTGCTGATTCTGAGGCCCATATGAGCTACTGATGTAAGCCATACTGTAATGTTAAAAAGTAAAGAATAATGAAGATCAGCATTTTCGTGTTGCTTTTAAATCTCTTCTGGGCAACTTTATAAGCTTGGCAGCTCCACCTGGCAGTAAAAGGTAATTATTTGGAAAAAAAAATATGCACAGGAAAAAATAATGTAACTTCATATAGGCTCATATGTTTACCAGCTGACCTTTCAAAAAGGAATCTGACACTGATGAGTCCAGATTTTCATGACGACGTGCTCCTTGAAATTTGACTTCCTGTCACAGGAGAAGTGTCCAAAACCAAAACCAGATATTTATAACCTCCAGAACTGCACTCATTATTCTAATTTGTTCCCTTCTGTGGTGTGTTTTAAACAGTGCAAGGATCAGGTCACTAAAACATCTCACCTCATTAGGCAGAAGGATTCATCTGACACAAGGTGGTCTGGATATGTTGGCAGTGTGCTTTTTATTATTCAGAGAGGGTTTTCTCTCTCAGATCAGTTTATGAGCCCGGTCAGTTATTAGAAACAGGCAACGGATGATGTTTGAATCCGCAGTAGTGGCTGGACGAGAATAAAAATGAAATATGCTGCAAGTAAGATATTTAACCTGCAGGGTTTTGGATTTGTTGGGTTCCTCTTTATCATAAAATGTTGTCAGGTCTTGACTTTAGTATGCAAAGTGTCTCGATATCAGGCCTGATATATAAACAAAACTGCATTAAATTGAAGTGAAATCACTTCCTACAGAACAGGTAAAGAACTAGGATCATTCAAGATTCATTCAATCATAATTACATTAAAAGTTAGGATTCTGGAGTGAAAGTAAGTTCATTAAATTCTTGTGTTTTAGTCTGTGAGGAAACTTGTCTTAAAGCCACATGCAAAAACCAGCTGTTAACTATTCTGCACTAAATTACTGAGCTCTAGTTAAAGTCTCACCTTTATTTCGGCATCTTGTGACACCTGTCTTGATGCAGCAGTAGAAGAGAGCGACTAGAACCATCCTCCAGGGCAGCATGTTGGCCGGATCACACTTAGAATAACAGTGAAATAAACTTGATCCTGGGCAGAAGTTCGTCTTCTATTTTGTTCACTTCTGTTGCATCTGCAGCCTCACGTAGCATCACACGTTCTTCATCACTTGTGTTCTCTAAATCCGTCTGTCTTCAGCAGTGAGCTTTCTCTCCCCTCCCATCCACATCTGATCTCTCTCTTCCTCTCCTTCTCTGGCTCTCATGTGCAGCATTTTAATGCTTTCATCTGGTTGTCATCAGCTTCACAGACTCACTCTCATTTTGACATCATCCCTCTGCTTTTGCTTCTGCTGCGCCTTCTTCAGGTACATATAAACGGCTTTAATTATTGGTGTCATCTTCATCTTGCAGCAACATTTTTTTTTAAAGTAAATTGTTGATTCATTCTTTATGCCTCTGAGAAGTTATTCTCTTGTCAAAACCTCCAATCCATGGTTGTTTTTCATTTTCCTCATCAGTTGGCTCATCATATTCCTTTTAATTAATTTTACTGCAGTTCATTTGCAGCCACCAAACCATGGAATCATCTCCAGTCATCACTCTGTGCTTCCGTTCAGCTGTCACTGGTGTTTACAGCCTGTTGAGACTTGAAAGCAGCGTATCGTGTGAAGCGTGTTTATCCAACACATTTGCTGCTGCTGTTGTTAAAACATCTTGAAGGACAAATTAGTATTTTTCTTGGCTTCTTTCTGAGCAGCAGAGAAGTTGTTTTTGTGTCCGTATGGGAGCTGTGTTTGTGTCATGAGTTAGCTCTGTTTTTTCTTTGTCCAGCATGACCCCAGCTCCGCCGGTGTTTTTCAGGAGAACAAATATGGAAACTTCACACTCAAACTCGGCGAAGTGATTGTTTCTGATTATACAGTGCATTGCACCCTGAGCTCTGGCACCGAAAACATCTGCAGAAACCACAAAAGAAGACTTTGTTCACTGCTTGGCACTTGGCTCACCTTCTGCCCAAGCCTAAATACAACCATATAAACTTATTTTTATTTGTTTAAGCAGGATTTTAACATAAACTTATTCCACTATGGGATCCTAATGATGCCAACATGTGAGCACAGCACAGAGTTGTGTTTTCTGGTGATTAGCTGAGTGTGATTTGTTTCAGTCACAGAAGCAGAGAGATGTGGCTGTTGGAATGCAGACAGACTGAAGCGGGCAGGAGAGCTGTGGTCCCTGAGAAACCTCCAAGAATTACAGCTCCACAACTTGAACAAACACATTATTCTCTGAAAAGGCAAATTAAACATAAATGTTATTGTAGGCAACGCAGTACCACAGATAATTTCCTTTCTCAAATGAATATGCTTGGTGGCTGAGTCAAAGGGGAGCGGTTAGAGTTAGGAAAGGTTCAAACTTTTAGATTATTAGAAATAAAATGGATGGTAGGTAATCAGTCATTGGGGCGCACAGCTGTAGTATAATGTCTCATGTACACCCGTTCTTATGCATAAAGCAATCTGGCAGCGGTGAAGAAAATTCTTTAAAAGTGAAACAGAAGAGCAGGTTTAATAATGCTTCAGAACTTTTTTTCTTTTTCGACAGCTTGACTGATGCTGCTTGAAGATGAAGGTGAAATTTGTGCATCAAAGCAAATCATTATCTGGGGAAAAATGAACAAGTAAGAAGCCACAGCTGTAAAACATGATTCTCTAATTCCAGGCTTGATCATGTGAAGGATATGAAGACAGTGTATGATAAGTATACAATGCTGTCACCTGTCACTGATGGCACAAAATGGTGATTTATGTCTGAAATCTACATTTACTTCTTACTCAAGGGATTTTATATAGGAAATAATGATCTGTTTTTACGTAATGGCTCACTCAAGTTGTGTACTTTTATGTCATATCTTCTTTATCCACTTCACTACTTTTCAGAAGGAAGTATTTCACTTTTTAATTACTATTTCCTTCTGTAAATACTAACTTTTGCTAACAAGATATGACACATAGCTCAAGCAATGACCCAATGATGCACCAAATAATTAAAAAAAAGTTCCACCAGGACCGGCAGAAACACTGAAATGTTACAATTTAATGTGTCAGTTAGAAAAATCTGGTAATATAATATACACTTGTAAGCCACAACCCTAAAATTACTGACACTTGTGAATGACACTGATCACTATGTTTCAATACAATAGAACCAAAATAAACATAGCTGTAGACCAAGTTCCATCAATTCTCAGTTTAAAGCAGTTTATTTTAATATGAGGTTGAAAAAAAACTTCATGTCAGCCTAAAACTTTCCTAGTTGTGATACAAAGATTAAAAACAAAACACAGGCCTCTAAGTGGAGCGGCTAAACAGAAAACAGGAGAAAACAGGAAAATACAAATAAAGGATTTCTCACTGTTACATTTCTGCTCATGTCCTCAAATGTACAAGTTCATATGTACACGTGTTATTTACAATCAATCACCCTAAACAGATTAAGTAAAAATGATCAAAATATCTTTGTCTAAGGTCACCCACATCAACATTCACAATTATTCACTCTTTGTTTTTCAGTGGCAGAGGTGAGAAGGAGAGAAGGAAGTTTGTCTGTTTAAAAAGACTCCTCTCTTCCAGTGGTCCAATCCTGGAGAAGCATTTCCTTCATATGGACCAATGAGGGAGCTCCACCTGCTCCAGCATCATTCCTACTTCCTGGTTGAGGTGACAATAGAGAGAGATCTACAGCTCTGATACAGAGTGACCCAGGGTCATAACACTGACAGGAATAGCTCAAGAAACACAAGAAGGTGCAGCTGGAGGTTTCATCTGCATCTGAACAAGTCAGAGCCACAGAACCTAAAGGATCTGCTGCCAAACACCAGAGAACACCTCAGAGGTCCAGTATTCATGCCCAGGTGAGTCAGAGCTGTTTTGGCTGCACAGGATAGCACCTAGACAATTATTTGACATAGAGTTGTCTTTAAACTCAAGAATAACATTAAAAAATCTTCTCCTAATGTACAAAGACCTTAATGACTCAACATCATCTGATCTTAAAGACCTTATTGTACTATATTAACCCAATAAAACTCTTCACCTTCAGAGTTCAGGCTTATTTGTGGTTGGTAGCTTCTCCAAAAGTAGAACTGGATGCAGAACCTTCAATTATCAGCTCCCAGTTTGGATTCTAGGGGTAGATACCCTCTTGACTTTAAGATTACAGTTTAAACTTCCCTTTCTGATGAAACGTACAGTTAATGACTGACCCTGAACCATCGCTTAGTTTTGCTGCTACGGGCCTAAGTTTCTGGACATCGCTTTATTCCTCTATTGTCTTCATACGTGTATATACCACCATTGCGTGTCGTTAACTTTGCTTCTTCTCTTTCCCATAGTTTGTATTTTGTCTTGTCTGCAGGTCTCTCTGACTTCTGCTTTCCTTTTCACTCCTTTCTACTCTGACCCAGCCTGTCAAGGCAGGTCACTCAGTCTGCTTCTGCAGGTGTTTTTTTTTCTGTTTTATAGGATTTTTTCTTGCTGCTGTTGCCAGACAGCTTGCTCAAAGGGAATCTTTGAGCTTGTAGGGTTTCTCTCTCTGACAGAAAGCTGTAAGGTCTTCAGCTTGCTGTGTAAAGGCCCTTGAGATGACTTCTGCTGTGAACTGATTCCATATAAATAGAACTGAACTGAATTGTCTTTAATATAGATCAGTGGAAAGTATTCTAATTTCCTGTTGTATTTTACCATTTGAAGTTGGCTGAATTTGCAGACTCTGCTCAGGTAATATTTGTGTGTAGGACATACAGCACAGTTTTTTTTTACATGGTCACATTTCTGCTCTCACTAAGGTAAAGGATCTAATGCTTCTTATCTAACAGATAAGCAGAGAGACCTTTCTCATGACAGGCCCTTTGCTTTAGCGTGTCACACACAGGTGTAACTGATAACATTAGTCATGGCTGTGCTCCGTTTACTGCACATGTTGGTCCACTTCCATTGATAAATGAACAGAGCCTTCATTTGTCTTATCAGAGACACTGTATTTATCCTGCTGTGACAAAGCAGAATGTCTGCTATGAGAAAGAGCAAAATGAAAGCATTTGATTCATGTCTGTCCTACTAAACTGCAAAACAACAAAAAGTCAGTTTGCATTATAATAGGTTTTTCTAAATATGATGGTAATTATTATTTAAGCTGTTAGAGATGGTGCTACTTCAAAAACGTCAAAAGATTTTCAGAAATAACATTAAATATGAGGGGAACAATTACAATAAATGGCATTCAGTGGACAGAAACGTCTCATTGATGAGGGAAGTTGGAGGAAAATGGACAGAAAAGCTTCACTCTTTATCAGTGGAGAGCAGAAAATCATCTCAGGACATCTTAGGGTCAACAAAACTGGACAGTTAAAGGCTGTAAAAATGCTGTTAGGCCTGATGAATCTGGATTTCTGCTGAGGCTGCAGATGGTCGGGTCAGCTTTTGGCATGAACAGCATGAATCTGTGAACCCAACCTGCCTCGTGTCGACAGTCCACACTGCTGCTGGAGGAACTGACTGACTGGGGTTTTGTTGCTGATCATGTGCATCCCATTATAGCCAAAATTCTACTGCTGCTTCTTCCAGCATGATAAAGGAAGAAAAAGCCATGTCAGACTGGAACATGACACTCAGCTGGGTATATATATATATACATATATATATATATATATACATATATATATATATACATATATATATATATATATACATATATATATATATATATATATATATACATATATATATATATATATACATATATATATACATATATATATATATATATACATATATATATATATACATATATATATATATACATATATATATACATATATATATATATACATATATATATATATATATATACATATATATATACACATATATATATATACATATATATACATATATATATATATATATATATATATATATATATATATATATATATATATATATTTTTTTTTATACATTTTTATTAAAAGTAAAAAAAACTCATGTTTTTATGTTCATTATGATCATGTCTTTACAAATTCCATAATTATTTATTATGGAAGCACTGGATATCACTAACATGTCAACTAAATAACCGTCCAAATTTAAAAACAACCACCTTCTAATAAGCTAAACAATGATAAAATTAACTAATGTATCTTATTGAGTTGAGATAATCATGACAGATATTTCTAACATTTTTGGGATTTGGTGACTGAAAGTTTGAATGTACAGCTGAAAATCTGCAGACATTTTGTGATGCAATAATTTCAGTGTGACCAGAAACTTTCTAACATCTTGTGGAATCCATGATGTGAAGAATTAGCACTCTGTCTTACAAAATGTAAATTTATCCAGAGCATAGCCTGCTGTATATTTGTCACCTACTGCACATCCACACAGTGTAAATCATGTTTGCTCTACTTCGGAACACCAGTTCCCCTGCAGACTTAAAAGTATGACTCAACTGAACTTAAGCTGAATTATGAGTTTTGAAATATCAAACAAGTTCACTCAACTTGACGTATTCATTATATTAAAATTGTTACAGATCTAGTTGCTTTCCTGTCGCATTTTTTCAAATTGACCGCTAATCAGTTGCAAGTGTTGGCACCATCGTATACCTAAAACAACATGTGGGACTTCCTCCAGTTACTTTATCTTTAAATAAGTGTACAGGATCTGAATTCAATCCAAATCTACTCATGGTTAGCACTGTTTTTATAACTGTGTTTTAAATCACACATAGCAAGTTATCATTGTGAATAAGTTCTTCAATCTGGAGAGTAAACTTTCAAACTACAATCTAGTTTTGTTTCTTTAAAGTCTTGAGTTATTTTAGGACAAAAAACATCAAATCAGATGACTAATATTTATAGGTTTTAAATGATATGAAAAATAAATATTTTAGTCTGAATGAATCTGAAATTAACCAAAGTTTTCCATTTTTTCCATGAAATTCCCGTTTAATGTTTTCCAGTACAGCGTGGCCTTTCTTTAATTTTGTGTGACCAAAATCATTGACATATTGTGATATTCTTATAAATTTTGAAAGAATAAGAGAACAAGTCTGAGTTTAACAAGTCTGAAATATATCATTACAATTGTAACAGCTATTTTGATCCACTAGATGGTAGCATTTATCTGCATTCATTTTTAACTTCTGCGGGTTCATGCATCATATTGGTGGTGAACTAAAACAATTAGTACACTTCCTTTAGCTGTCTTTTCATTATTATGACAAACTGGACATGTGCAACTGATGTAAGCACAAATCATGATTTGGATTTGACTTCATTGGCTGTCAGTGGTCACATCTGGTGAACTTCTACTGAACTTATAAAAGTTGTACATTTTTAACTAATCTCTAAACACAGTCCTTTGCAAATGATTGCACAAATTCCATATGAAGCATCAGCAGAGTTTGGAGACCAGAACATCCTGGGCAGTTGCCACCTCACAGCCTGGTTCTGCAGACATCCAGCGTTTTCACACACCATCTGTCATCACTGTATTGTACGCGGCTGTTTAAAGGCCAAACCCATTTTATGATCCGTTCAGCCTCCCTGCTGTTTTTAAAGTGATACTAACTCCTCATCATTTCTGACTTTTGGGACACTCTCCCCTGACCAGAGCTTGTTGCCGGAGCAGGAACACATCAGCGGTCATTCAGACTCCATGTCCATCTGTTCCTCATAGACACAGACCAGAACCATGACTGTAATTAGCTGCAGGGAGAAAATCCCCACAAAATGCAGTGAAAACGTGACTTTCCGGGACAATCTGAATCCCAATCGCAAACAAAAATAGCATTGTGGGAAGAGAACAGACTTCTGGATTCTGGAGCGAACACAGTTACCGTACTTTGACAAATGACCTGTGTTTTTGCATTTTGGGTTTGAGTTGTAACAAATATCCGCCCCCATCAGGACACGGAACAACAGCTGCATTGTCTCAGAATGATGGCAATAACTATGAGTGCTGTGATGGTATTCTTGGGAGACACAAAGGCAGATCGAAAAGAAAAGAAAAAAATAGGTTAAACACTTTTTTTTGTACAGAAATAAATGACAGATGGTGGAAATCTATAGAGTGTTCTATTCAGGGTGTTCTCTCTGTTGAACATCATTCACATCTTAAACTGACAAAGCTGGATGAAAATTATTCAGAAAATATGAAATTCAGTCTGACATGTAAGTCTATATCTTTAAAATTAAAGTCCCAAAATTAAAATGATGTTACAAAATTGACATATTTTAAATAAAATTGAATGAAATAGACAATTGGATTTTTGTATTTAAATTATTTAAATGTAAAAAAATGTGAAAATAATGTAAACTGTGTCTCTTGTATTATTTAATTTAATATTTTGTGCTATTTAACAACTTTGTTTTTAAACTTGAAGTTGCAGTTCAGGAAGTACTTGACTGTAAATGTTAATTTGATAATAAGATGCAGTCCATTTTACATTTAGTCTAATTACAGCTACAGAAAACTTCGATTTTCCTCACAGATAATTCTGTTCTCTACTATTCTGTTTAATTTTACATTCATTCTTCATGTAATTTTGTCCCGTCTGACCTTCTGAACCTCCAAGAGTTCAGAGAAAATAACTGCAAGCAAATCTCAGACGTATAGTTTTGTATTTTCCCCCTCTTGTTTTATTCAAAGCTGTTTTTCAAGGATTTCAATCTTGAATGCTCAGAGACTCTTTCTGCCTCAGTCTGGACCCATCGTGCCTGAATCCTCCTCTTATCTCTGAGGACGACAGATGATCTGTCTGCAGTGGCAGCGCTCTGAATGAGCCCCTCATTGCTCACATTCACTTCTTTGAGTCTCTGAGTTCATAGGTGTGTGTGTGCATATGTGCGTTCCCTTTTATTAGAATATACCCCGTGTGTGTGCAAATCCTGAGCCAGATCTACAATAGACACTTATGTAAATCCAAGGTCTTTTGCTTCTTTCTTCATACATCCCTCTTCCTCCACATCCTCTTTTTGCTCCTTTGTGCTGCTTCCACTCATCTGTCCCGACCTTGACGTTGGACATCCACCGTCAGCTCCTTTCTCAGACTTCAGAGGGAAAACGCAGAGACGAGGAGTGACGAGAAGCTATGCAAAGTCAAACACGCAAAAAAAAGCATCATTTATATTTTAGTGCAATTCAGGGGATTCTTCAGTTTACAACCAGCTTGCTTGCATCTCCTTTGAAGTGAACTGGGTTCTGCTTCCCTCTCCTAGTTAAGCTGCAGCAGTGGCTCAATAATCTGAGCAAGTGACCGTAGGGCTCCGCTTCAGACTGTTGCAGTTCAAGGCCATTACCTCAGTTCTAACTGCAGGTCCTGCTGGGAGCTGGGAACTGGGTCTGCATCTCAACATATCAGCCAAAACGGAAATTATTCTTTTAATCATACTTTTAGCTGCCATAAAATAAAATTCAAAAAATCACAAAGAAAAAAGGTAAACTGTGAACTACACACAAACTGGTGAGTAAACACTGGAAGAGTTGGACTGTAAACATGCACGCTCACATGAGCTCAATAAAACATCAGTATGAGCTCATCAGAAAATATGAGGCCAATTTTTATGTTTAGCAGTTTATTGGACATGGTGGTCAATATCCTTATGGACCCAGATCACATTGAAGTTATAATTAAGGCCACTGTCTGTCCATATGAGCTCTTTTACAGGCTGATGGAAATGGTGTTAACCCCTTTAAGCTGTTATTGTCTCCTTCACTCTGTCTTCTCCACTAATCCATTTGACCTGACGTCTTCCTTCCTTTCCTTTTAATCATTTTCAGGCATGCTCGCGGCGTCGCAGCATCAATCTCAGTCGGTCCACTACCTCCCACTACGATCTGTTGCATGGACGTTTGTACAGGAATTCAGTCTCGTTGCCCCAGAGGTTTAACCCAACTACCTCTGGTGATCACTGGGCTTTTGTTCCACTGCATACAGGTGAGATTTTTGGCTTTTCGTGAGATATAACTACAAACATCCAGTTAAATGCCAGTTATTTTAAAACAGGCATTCATGGTTTCCAGAGGATAGATCCAACTAGCTTTGATGGTTTCTGCAACGCTACAATGAGACTGATCGTTTTGGTTTGGTGAGAAGAGTTTTGTATGGGAATTTATGCTCCTCAGAATGATCAACTTTGAGTAACTATTGTTACGGCCTCCAGCGCCACCATCAGATCGATATTAGAATGTTCCCTATGCTTTGATTTATGGCAACTGCAATCTTATTTCCTTAACAGGTAATTTAAATATTTGTGAAGTGTGTGTGGTAAATGTGTGTGTTCAGAGGCACCAGTTTTGTTTAGTTCGTTCTGTGCACTCTTTGTATTAGTTTCTGTTACTTGTGGTATTGTATTTATTTTTGGCTAGGGAGTTTAGTTGCTTTGCTTGTGTTTAGATAGTTTTACAAACTCTGTTAGCCTTCATTTGGTTTTATTATGTACTTTTATTTAGCGACACCCACCAGCTTTGGTTTTCTCTGTGATCGCTTTTATGTTCAATTAGCTACTGAGCAATAAATTCCTCTACCCGAACCAATAACACCTGGTCATTTTGTTGACCCTAGAGATTGGATCATAACACTGTTTATCACCATATATATTTTCAGAAATACTTTTCGCTGAATTCTTTTCACAATAAAAGAGAAAGTTTGCAGCTGAGTCCCCATATTGGTCCGCCACCCTCTACAGGACTAAACGTAAAGCACCTGACTCGCTATTGGACCACTAGTGACACACCTATCAAGTGTGCGATGTTGGGAAAATGATGTTGTCTTGTGTTTAAAAACACCCATGTGGACATGTACCCTCAGATGGTTAAAGTAAGATGTTGGTGTCACCATTGTGAGCTCGTTGTCGTAACGTTTACCCATTGGTTCAGCCTCACAGAGCAGCCAGACTGGCTCTAGACTCGAGGTCTTGTTATTTTATGTCTTTCTCCACTGTGTGAGCATCCAAGCAGACATCTGTGTGCCAGGGATCGTATGACCTTGGGCTTTCAAAAGAGAAACCTTATCTTGTCAATCTCATGTCTTTCCTTCTCAACCCTCCGCTTACAGTAGGAGGAAGCTTTCAGATCAGACCTGCTTGTGTGGGAACACTGGCAGCAGCACAAAGCCCAAACACAGAAGTGGAGAAATAAACGTGAAGTGATTGTTTTCACAGCATTTGCCCTTGGCGCTGATGCTTTATGCCAGAGTGAGTGATATGTATCAAATAAGCCGAGTTCAGAATGGGAGGAATGGGAACGGAGTGTGCTGTTACAGTGAACGGTGTACAGTAGAGATGAGATGAAGGTTACTTGGAGGTGATGGATGGTGTTGCCTGAGGCGCTGTCATTGAGCAATTGACCTGAAGTCATCAGAGTTGTTAGTATTGAATTAAGCATGTGTAATAAAATCATAGACCCCGGCAGTGCCAAATGCAGGGATTCCAGCTCTAATGCACCAAGAGTGATGATGAGGTTACGGCTGCACTCATGCTTCATATCGCTGTGTGTTTGGATATCTGGGTTGGGTTTCAGTGGGAGACAGAGAGGTGGTGATATTGTGTGATCATTCACAGATAAGTTAATTCAAACTTCAAATATGTTTCTGTATTGTTATTCTTCTTGAATTAGTTTTTATATGTAAAATTGGATCTCACTGGAGACGAGCAGATTCTGATTCTTTTACGCCCCAGAATGATGCAATATTTGCATTTTCTGTGACACAATAAATGAACAGGTGCTTGTTTTGATTCCACTGTGACAGAAATCCTTCAGAACTCTGTTAGTATGCAGCACCTAAAATAGTCAAAAACACAAGAAAAGCAATGGAACATACAGGATGCGTTTCATACACCGACTATTTCTGTTGATTTTCCAAATAGTCCACAGTTTCATGTCATCAAATCAAATCTACCACAACATACAAAGCTCTTCAAGTCGATGAGTAAGGTTGAAAAAGCTGCACTTGGATGACTAAACCGGCCTCGTGGCAGGATGCACAGTGTTACTGGAATCCGATTTGCGCAGTCTCAGGGATAATTCCTCCGTCACATGCGATACAGCTTCAATCAAAACAACTTCCCTGTCTACGGGAATGTCGGGTGGGCAGCTAACTCCTTTCGTGGTTCAACCGCTAACTGTGTCACGCACTAAAAGGAGAGTTTGATTCAGTTTGTAAGCAGGTATTTAGTTCTTTGGTGTACTTACTGAAAATTGCTGTCTTGAGTAACCCACTAAATTTCGCCTCAGGGAGAGAATTACTGCACATTCCCTGTTTAGTTTCAGTCTTCTCACTCTGCTGTTCTCACATGCTGGACTGTGAGGTTGTGTTGAATGCAAAGTGTATCCAAGAACTTATATTAGTCAGCAAATTACTGAGCACTTACCGATTAAAGTTGATAATACTGCATTATAAGCAATAACATATGGGCGCTGTGGACAGTAAGTCTCCTTCTGAATGGTCAGCGGTGTGACTAATGGTTTGTCAAAGGTAGAAACTGGGATATGAGCAATAAACTGGCCATATAAACAGGATCTCTGACCCTTAGTCACACCATTTTTATTGTCTTGGGGTGCTGGCAAGAAACGGATCAATGCTGACTCAATGGGAAATACATCCACAGCAGTTTACTTTACAAAAACTAAGTAAATATTTGGAAAAATGAAGTGAATTGGAGTTACAAGAGATAAAAATTAGGCGTGAATACAGAGGATGCAACATACCCAGACAAACTATACGACTGAAACACCTCTCTCTGCTATAAAATACAAGGTAATGATTTCTTCGTGTAATGGCCTCATCTGCTAGTATCTCATTAATCAGCTCACTTGGACAGGTTCTTAGTTACAGTTTTAAGTGGGTGGAATTTAAAAAAGGGGGTTGGAATGCATGGGATAATGATTTCAAAACAGAGCGCGATGCAAAACGAAGGCCAGATTGCCGAGCTTGCAGTAATCAGGAAGATTATGTTATTAGAATACATGGCGGATGTGGATCAAAATTAACAAATGAAGCCAATTACACGGTGTCTTTCTGCTCAAAGACGCAAATGGATGACTACACACAATGCAATTACTTCTCTGTTCCTTCTGCTTTATTTCGTTATTTTAATTATCTGATTTTATTAATGCATTACGGAGGAGTGTTGCCTTTCCATACCATCTCTTTAAAGGGTTCCTGCGTGTTGTTGGGCCTCTGAGGGTATTTGTTTGATGAGCTCCATTAACATTCTGTGGGGACCCGTGACATTTCCTCTAGAACTGTATCTACACGAACATTAGCGGGCCCACAGAGCTACTCTTTTGGTCGAGAAAGGTGATATGTGAGAGCAGCTGTTTTGTTTCTACGGCCTGCCTGGACTGCTTCCCAGTAGCTGATGAGTATCTGTGTGTGTACACATGTGGATATGTGTTACCGAGAGACGTAATCTCATAAATCAAGCACTCTGCTGAGGATCACTGCGCTACCTTGCTGTCAAACCTGAATCGTGCATTTGTTGTTTCCTGTTATGTTTGATTAAAGGGAGCATATAAATGTAAATGCAAAATAAAGTAGATTTAATGATAGAGCAGATTGAATAAGCATTTAAAAATATTGAACTCAGTGTCAGTGTGTCTCCTGTTTGAAGTGCCATACATCCTTTTCTAAATTGCTGTAAAATTTGTCTCTCCAGACCTCTGGAGGAAGTATAATGCTGGTTTCACTGTCTGTTTAGACACACAGAGCAGTAAAAAATCCAGACCTCACACTGTTTAAATCAAATTTTGCCACAACCTGACTTCTCTCAGAGTGCATGCTGGGATGGATTCCAGACCCCTGTGACCATGAAATGGAATAAGTGGCTAAGAAAATGGATAAATAAAGGAATTAAAGTTTGCCACATTTGTAAACCAACACTGGTTTTTCTTTTGTCTGTGTGCTGAAACCTCAACACACTGGAGATGGTACTGGTCAGAGGAGCTTTACAGGAGAAACAGCAGAGAACTTAGGATCTGTTTCTACTGACTGGATTTCTGTAAAACATAGAAATGAGGCACTTTTAACAGACCTGCATCTTTATGGCGAGGGATTTATTTAAGTGGTGCTTGATGCAGAATAGCTGAAGCTGATAGTAATGTCAAAGGTTTTACAAGTGTTCACTGATAGAACAAAGTGTTTTACAGTTGTTTTTTCTGGGTTGCTTGATGCACCCAATCCTCTGCCCCATTCACCTCACATTCTCATTAGATCGGCGTCCATCAGTAGACATTGTGTTTTACATCACTTTAGATTACAGTCAACTTTGTTATCAATACAGAGTCCGAATACTAAGACAAGATGCTCACATCACATCCTCAGGATTGTTTTTCACCCCGAGTCGATGTTCCTGCACAACTGATGGCAGAACAACCACCTTATAATAATGATGTCACAATAATAAATAACTGAAGACTTATTGTGAACAATACATTAAATAACTCATTTAGTTAATCTTTCAGCCTTTCTTCAGTGGAAAGTCTCACTGTTAAAAATGCTAAAATTTCATAGCTTTCTTCTGCCCAACAGTTACTCAGTAATTTCACTCATAACCATATTTGTGAACTCAACTATGCAGTAAACAAATCACCTGGATGCACCACATCCCTCCTATATGCCTCCGATTATCAGTTCTATTTTCACATTGCACCTTTTTTATGCTTGTATAATGCTCTATATTATTGTATTTTGTACTTTTATAGTAGTATATTTGCCAGCAATTTGCACCTTATTCTAAATAGCATAAAGTTTTGCACCTATTCATGTAAATACCAGCATTTCTGGCACCTTATTGCTATTACTTCGACCAGCACGATTTGCAAGTTAGTTGCACTTTCTTTTGTCTTGTATGTGTGAGCTGCTGGATACCTGGAATTTCCCCAAGGGGATGAATAAAGCATCTATTCATCTATATGTCTATCTGTTTAGTTATCTATCAGGTTTAGGCTTTGATAGGACTGAGGAGATGAACAAATCAACCAACAGGACCGTACGTAGAGCCAGGAAATGAGCATATCTGATGTACAAACACACCAAAAAGCTGCATATTTGAATTTCAGTGTCGTACACTAAGTTCAAGAATAGATCAGACCAATTTAAACAAGAAACTACAAGGTCAATAGTCAGCTTTTCCTCTCCAGTTTAGTGCACAGACATATAAAACACAAGAAATATTGCTATATAAGGCAGAAAATGTTGAGACAGAATCCTCAGAGATTTATGCTCGGTCCATCTTGAACAAACAAGATAGGCCATCGCATATTTTGCTGAGTGCACTCCTTGTTATTTTATTTATGACCTGCATATTTCACAGTAATATCTGCACTACCTGCATGAATATTAATATTAATTTAGAAGTGACAAGAAACGTCTCCAGCGAGGGAGTTGCTGTAAATTCATGGTTGAATTCAGGGAGTTGAAAGTTAAACGGCTGTTTGAATCTGCTCATCCTACTGGCTCTTTAGAATCCCACAATTAAGACAAAGCAGGCAAAAATTCCCCAATTTTTGCCTGTAGACATGTGGCGGGTATTCCCACAGAAGTTAATCATTATGAGGATATTCCTGCTGGAAAAAGCTCTTTGTAAATAATTTTTACAGAGATTATGACTTTGGTTTTTGTTGGCTTCACTTCGAGCCAAATGTGCATATTCATTATGTTGAAAGTCATTATATCATTCTAACAATTTCCACATGTTTAATGACAATTCACCCTTTCACCCTGACCCTCTAAGCCAGGGAGTTTCACAGCTGCAGCTTGTACTTATTTCTAAAGGGAGAACATACTGAAACATATTTGTGCTCTAAAGACGGTACTAATTGTCCTCTAGTATCGCTGCTGACCTTCGCGTCCCGCTGGATGCAGGAAAACACGATCAACGCTGCAGGTATCAAACTTTTTATTACATCCAGCCATGCTTCATCTGTTGCGAAACTCTACCGCAACGTTCCCCCGCTGTGCTGAACCCTCCACATACCTCCTCCCCCAAACACGATGAGTCTTACCCAGAGCACATTAGTCTTAATTAAACTTAAGTGTTTTCTCTCCTCTGACTGCATCCTCCCTCCGTCCTTCCCCTTTCCTCTTCTCCTTCATTCCTCCAGTCCTCCCTCTTTCTGTCCCTTTCCTCGTCTTTTTCCCCCTCCATCCTTCCAGTAAAGCTTCATCACATTTAATGACTTGGTTGTCTGGTCTCAGGGGGAGGTGCAACCGGTTTGCATTCATTTATTCTCAACTGTAGGCAATGGGATGCTTCCGCAAAACCGATGGGATGCTTCTGAGGCATTTGCACTGTCTAATGTAAATTTTTTCCTGTGTATGTAAAGCCTGGTGCAGATCTGCAGGCTTTTAGCATAGCATCTCAACTGAATACACAAAGATGTAGCACTGCTTTGCACCTTTTTGCTAGTTTTTTGCCATATGCATATGCAGCTTTCCACTGGTTTGACATAATCTTCATTCATGAGATGTACATATACGTGCAACACACAGGGCTGCACTAAATAGAATGTGATGTAGTCTGTGTACTATTCCCCTGCTTTGACTACAAAACAACATATGCATGTTTAATGTATGCGTTTTATTGATTTTCTGATTAATTGATAGTTTTTCCATGTTAAAAAACTTTTCATCTTTTACTTTGCATGCTGTTTTGCTCTGTGAATCAACTTTCCTAACCTGATCCTTGGTAACTCTGTCAAGAAACCCTGCTTGTTTATTACTGCTAATTACTAATTAACTACTAATTTAGCCTTTGCTTTGCTTAACGTGCTCCCTCTGAATGAATAACATAGAAGAATAGCATAACACAGAACGTCCTGTCAGAGCTGTTTTCATGGCCTAGCATTGATCTCACACATTGATACTTAATGCAGGTTCATGCTAATTTCATGCTTTCCCAGTAGAGTGGCCTCTTCCGTCGTGAATACTACGGGATGCATTTAGTGGAATTCCTGCTTGGATTCCTCAAACATATAAGTAACCTGACTATAAACACAGATTTTCATTGTTCATAGATCATTTACTGTTCTCATTCCTGTGAAAAAGAATAAATCTCATTGTCTGCATTTGGTTTAAAAACACACAGAAAAAATCCCTCCGTTCTAGTTTGGCGCTGTGTTCGCTGGCTTCCTTCCTGTCCCTGACCTCCGGGGTCACGGCAGCATAATGAGTTCCTCTCCAGTTTCTCCCTCTGTCTCCTGTGCTGTCCTGTCGCAAAATATCACAGCCTCCGAGTTGTTCCGCTTATGCTGCTTCAGTATGACCCGGTGAGGGTGAGTTTCCCCTTGTGTTTGTGTACGGGGACAAAAACAGGTATGACACTGACATATGGCGAAAGGGAAAACAGGAGTGGCTGCAGAAATATCACTGATTATGATCAATGTAAACACACACCTCAGCATTTAGCCCAAACTCTGCTCTTCAGCAGCCATACATCAACGTCTAATGTATAGAACACCACATCAGAGTCGTGTTTGTTGTCTTGCGGCTGATGCCTTCTAGCCCACAAACTGCTACCCGGCCTATAACTCCCTCCATAAGATTTTTATAATCGCACATAGTAAACTAAAGTATAGGGAGTTTCTCAGCAGTATAGCAGACCACAGCATCTTTGGGTAGCAGAGTGTGGCAAAGCACATTAACGTTTGGCCAGATAGAAAAGCTGTTTTTAAAGCTTCGAAGTGAACAGTAAAAGGGACTGGGTCAATGAAGTCTTTATTTGTCTGTACAGAAGCTGTCAGCGGCTTCTCTGTGTTGTTTTCCTGTGAGTCACTTTTGATTTAACACATAATCCATTTTAATACGGAGCTGCAAATGCAGAGCAGTGAAGCGTCCGTTCTAACTTGAAAGAAAATCATTTGCCAAGGAAACGCGTGCAATGACTCCATTTAAAAATGTCATCGTACATGTGAGGCCAGTCGGCTGTGTTCATGCTAATCAGCTGCTACTGTTTCTTTTCACTGACAGCCAAACAAAAGTCTTCAAATCATTTACAGATATAATCAAAGCCCATTTTTGATTCTATAGTTGGCATTTCTTCTGCTGCAGTGATTAGCTCCATCTTGCCATTTTTAGATTCAAATTTGCTATTGTATGCAGAAGAAATGACACGTTTTCAATATTTTTTTTTACCCTTTCACACTGTTTCAAAGCGATATTCAGGAACTGCTAATGCCAGCTGAACATCTCTCTGCTGCTTCTAATGAAAAATTTGCTTAATTATGATGAGGCCACGGGGTAAATAAGTATTTGTCATCCAAAATTCATTCACAAAACAACTAATTTGGAGGGATTTTTTGGGCAGCCAATATTCTAGGGCAGGGCAACGTGAGGCCCGCGGGCCAAAAGCGGTCCTCCAGAGGGTCCAATCCGGCCCTCAAAGTGTAAAAATTCCAGAGAAGACATTAACTGCAGATTGTATATTAGTAAAACTATAAATTTAAAATAATTTCTAGACCATGACAAGTTGTTTGGATCATAAAGTAAAATACTAGATTGTTCATTGTTGTTTTGTTGTTTTGTGTCTCATTTTTGGAATATTTTGTTTTGTTTTTGTTGTTTTTTGTCTGACTTTTGTCGTTTATCTCATGTTTTTTGTCGTTTTGTATTTCGTTTTTGTCTCGCTTGTGTTTTTTGTCTTATTTTTGTCATTTTGTGTTTTGCTGTATTTGTTGTTTTGTGTGTCGTTTTTGTGGTTTTGTTTTCTTTTGTCTCGCTTGTGTTGTTAGTCTATTTTTTTGTCTCATTTGTTTCATCATTTGTGTCATTCTTTTATCTTGTTTTTGTTGTTTGTCCGTTTTTTGTCGCTTTGTAACTTTTTGTCTAATTTTTTGTCTCTTTTTTGTTTCATTTCGTGTCCATTTTCACATTTTTTTGTCATTTTGTTTCTTGTTTTTGTTGTTTTTGGTCTTTTGTTTGTCTAACTTTTGTCATTTTAATCATAAAGTAAAATCCTCTATGGTTCAGTTCCAGGTGACTAAATGTTGTGTTCCTTTGTAGACACTGTGATCTGGAAGTTGTAATGTGGAAATGATAAACTGAGGCTGAATGTTGTTGAAACTGAATTTATTTTTCTTAAGAAACTTCAGGTTGCTCCTGATGTTTTGTAAAAATATAATTCCTTAAATGTGAACATTTTCAGAACATACCTTTTTTTGCACTAAAACGAAGGAGACACTAGGAGTTGTGGTTATTTCTAGGTTATTATGCTGTGATTTTACTGGTCTGGCCCACTTGAGATCAAATTAGGCTGAATGTGGAACCTGAACTAAGATGAGTTTGACATCCCTGATCTAGGGAGTTTGTTTGTGTGTGCTGTGAACATGAGCAACACAAACTCACCAGAATTTACTGTATTTCTGCTGAAGTCGCTGCTTAATGAGTCTGCGGTAACAAATGCACGTGCTGAGTGGAAACCAAAACTGAAAACTGATGGAACTTCATACATCCCAGGGTAATCAAATGAGCCGCTGTGCATGTTTAGTGAGACGAGACTCGAGGGGAAGAGAAATCAACAGTTTCTATAGCGATTCATGTGCATGTCTGGAATGTTTCTATGTGTTCAAGAGGCTGTTGCTGTCCCACTGAGCTCAAACCACTCAGTCTCTCAGTGGCCCTGCGGAGTTTGCTTTTGCCTTGCACAGTTTTATTCTTTGCCCGAGTCTTTTTTTGGCAGTGTATAAAACTGCTCGCTGTGGCTGCACAACTCATCGCAGGCTGCCAACATAGATTGTGGCCTGGTGGAGGTGGGGGGGCAGTAGCCAGCTGGTGGATGTATACTGTAGCTGCACTGTAAATTAAACATCAGAAAAACCTCTATCTCCCTTCGAGGCTGTGGGAGTTGGAGGTGCAGAGGCCTTTGTGGGTCCCTGTGAATGGCTGAAGTCAAGGAGGTGCAACACATGCTGAGATGTGAAGAGGAATAAGCCGCTGATGAAGAATTGGGGATTATTCTAGAGGAAAAAAAGCGAGTGGGCAGATGAATAAATAGCTTGTTTGTACTTTTTTTTCACATAAAGCAAGCTAGTGTTCTTTGTTTAACTCCTCCTGGTGGAAGAACTATGAAAAGCTTAATCAAAAGCAGATCTCCCAACAAGAGCTGGCATTTTCCCTTCATCTTGGAGCGATCAAATGCCACTTTCAGTTTCTTGTCTGTACTTTGTATCTCATCTCTCACCTCAGCTGGATCAAGCTGGAGGTCTGGCACCAGACATCCTGATAATGAGGAGAAAATGAGAGGAGCGGAAGCTATGAAAGGAAATATCCCTTCAAATGCGCCCCCTTCTTCTTCCCTCAGCCTCCACTCCCTCCTCTCTGTCCCCACTCCAACCTCTCAACCTCTATTCCCAGGCTGCACACCAAAGCTGGGCCCTCCATGGAGAGCAGGAAGCTGGACTGGGAACTGGGAGCCTGCTGTCTCCAAGCCAAGGCGAGCGGGTATGAGATGTCTGCCTAAGGAGAAGGTGGCCACTTTCCCAACTGTGAGCCAGAGTCAAACTGACAGCCATGTTCAAGAGACCCAGGGGAAATTACAGAGTCTGAAAACGCAGAGTGCAAAGGGGCACACCGTGAAAACCAGCACCCAGTGGATGAGCATAATAACACACATTGTGCTCTCTGCTCCCTTCATATGGGAAATAATTAAACAAATCTCTATCTGGCAAACACAGAGTCTGGGAAAGATTTGGGCTTATGGGCCTTTTGGGAGAATTGGTAAACCACAATCCAGAACTTTAAGAATCCAAGTTTTGTCAAGCTTCATCCCATGATTACAGATGTAGATTATCATTTGTTGTTGCCTCCCATATGTTTTATGGATGATGAAATATGCTGTTCATAAAAGTTGTAGTGACAGTACAAGATGTCAAATACTGCTGAGACTCCATCTGTGTGCCATGGGGATGTCTGACTGACATTATTCACTGCTTATCCACCACAGCGTGCAATAATACAGATTTCGTAATTGTTACTGTGGCATTTTCTTTTCTTAGATCCCACAAAAATGTGCATTCTGCCTGAAGGAGGGAGCCTATTTTTGCATGAAAATCCAGTAATCCACAGCCAGTTTGATCTGAAGATTAGAAACTTGTGACAAGTCTTCCAGGCTGTCTGATTAGCAGTGTCTGAACAAAGGCGTGTTTTATTTTCCAAACTGTGATTCATTGAAAAAAAGAGCATTATGTTACTCTGAGATGGGCAGCTAAATGAAGCAACCTATGGTCGGGCTGGTTTCATATAATTGAAAACACACTGTTCACTTGCATTCTTGTGGTTGGGAAGAGGCTTGTTTTTAAGAGGTTAACCTCTCACTTTTTGTCCAGTGTGTCATATGTGAGTTATGGTGGAGGTAGAAGATTTAACATCTCCCACTCTGTTCTCACCCTACAAGCTGCTTTAGGATGTTTTCGACCACGCTGCCACAGCAGAACGCCTTAGACATCAGTTTGATGCTAAGAAATTGGTTTTTAAGTGCTGTGGAAAGATGTTTTTGTGTTTGGTCCAAGGGGATTCCATAAAACATGTTTTAGATTTGAGTTTTAAGTGTAAGTCTAAGCCTTGTGGGACTATTGGGTTGGTTTAGAAATAACCATCTAATGCCTATTCATGACATGTATGGTAATATTTTATAAGAGTACAAATCATATCCTTAAAGTTCCTCTCTGCTCATTCATTTAACCCTCATGTCGTCCTGCAGGTCAAATTGACCCGTTTTAAAGTTTGAAAATGTGGGAAAAAAATCTATTTTTACAGTGAAACTTGTGATGTCCACATTTTCAACATTTCTGGGAAAACTCTGAACATTTTTTGGTGGAAAAAAAGAAATGTTTAAAAAAAGTTTCTTTAAGAACATTCACCAAAAATATCAACCAAAATCCAGCGAATTTTGCTGGATTTTGGTTGATTTTTTGGGTGAATGTTCTTAAAGAAAATATTAAAAGTTTTATTGATATATGTGTAATCACTTTAGATATTTTTAGGATTTTTTTACTCATTTTTTGAAAATATTTACAAGAATTTTCTTGCCAAATTTGGGGGATTTTTTAAAATTTTAAATGGAATTTTCTTTCTGAAGGTTTGGCAAATTTTCAGAAAATTGAAAAATTTTTTGCTGGATTTTTGGATTTTTTTTCAGACAAGGAAACAATATTCTTTGGTCCCCGTAAATGAAGACAACAGGAGGGTTAAACCCCTAAAAGTCATTTCTGTTGACCAAAAAATTTAAAGTTTGTTCATTAAAATAACCTCTTACTGCATTCTAAATGGCTTCAATGAAAATGCTTAGATGTCCTTCAGAAAGTGCAGATCTGTGAATCCCTGTCTGTCTCCAGTCGCTGCACCTGGAGTGTAACACCTGTCACTGCCTAAATACTGTAAAACTACTCCATGCTACACAGTGGAAAGTTGTATTATTAGTATTTTAGAACTACACGTTAGAAGTGGAAACTGTTCTGAATAATAACAACATGGAAATCCCACTCCACAAAGTCCTTCCATTTGTTTTGTATGAAACCTTGGAAGGTTGAATCCTTGTTTTTAGAATTGTTTTTAGTACAAAGCAGTCTGAAGGTGGAAACGCTCAGACATGGCATGCATGATCTGTCTTCTAGTATATAAAAATACCAAATGGACATGTTATCAAAGCAAAAAACTAGATTTTCACTGGAGGGGGTCTTTAAGTAACTGATTAATAACTAATGCAGGATAATCATGAATTCCTGTTACCCGCCACTAGCAAATGATCAAGTTATTACACCTTTATGTGATCAGTTTGCACTTACTAGATCATTACATGAGACATTTTAATTTATATATACTTATATATACTTTATTTCAGGCTCATGCATTTGCTCAGCCTGAAAGCAGATTAATATCTATTATCATAGAAATGTGAAAATGACAGTCAACCTGCTCTGATGTAGATATAGACATAATAGATATTAATGCAGTTACATAAACTTTAATGTACATAGAATCCATTTAACCTAATTACTGAATGCTGTAGCTGTGAATTGACATTTACCACATGATGATCAAAAAGCCGACATCAAACTAAGTGTTGAACTCACAGATTGAACATTAAGATGAACAAATCTCCTCTAAGTCACTAATAGGTTTTATTTACAGAGATTTTGGAGCTCAGTTTAGCGGCTCCAGCTGTTCTCATTGACTCCTGACTCCTCCACACTCCTAGCTAATCCAAAAATTAGCAGCAAGATGGAGTGGGAGTGAAGCTGATGTGGACCATGCAGATGTTTCTGTGTCATGGATTGTCCTGTGACAGCACCGACCTGTCATTAACAGCAGCAACACTCTTTATTTATGCATAATTTGAAGCCTTAATATGCATTTAAGTCTTTTTCTTCAACTTCTTAAAGTTTTAACCGCTGAAATGTTATCTTTTAATGCATGTCTATAGATAAATCATTCTTCTAGACAGATTTGGCTTTAGAAGCTGATTTATTTTTGTGCTGTTGATCTCTGAGACTTCTGCCTGCACTCCAACACTGTAAAGGTGAAGTGAATTTGATTTATGGTGAGCACGTCTAAAAAAAAATCAGAAATCCATGCAGCTCGCTGTGGCTGTAGAGACTGCAGCGTCATTGGCTTCAGCAGACTGCAGGATGTCACTATTGAAGGGATTAAATTGATGTTTTAAAAAACAGAAATTTGTGTTTCCAAGAGGATGAAGCCAAGTGACAGCGGAGAAATCCTTAAATGATCGTCTTGTGACACAGTGAGGTTCAGACTCATGAGTCACTCTCAGGATTAAATGAATTAATAATCATTTTAATTCATCCAATGCATTACCTTTCTATTACAATACCTGCTCATTTCTGTGATAGTTAACACATGACACATGATACCTGCAGTCAGTATGAACATGTTAGCCCATATTAAGATCTACTGTAAACCACAGCTGAGCATTGTTCAGACAAAATTATCCCCAAATCTATGCAAATAAAACCACAAGCAGCTACCAACAGTGAAAGTTATTTTTTTATTGTGTACATGTATGTGTGAGATTGAGTGACAGAGAGACTTTAATTTGAATGAATAACCCTTTAAATAACATTTCTACCGAAATATCACACACACACACATATATATATATATTCAGTATCTGCTTCTGTGCTTCACTTGAGTTTTATTACAAATTCTCTGCCCTGCTGCTCTAAAATTCCATCAAACAGAAGTTCAAGAAATGTTTGTGCCACCGTTATACAGCCTGACATTTCTGATGTCTTTGAAAGCTCCGTGAAATTGTCTGGGGTTAAAAATAAACTTGTGTGCATTCGAACAAGCGCTGGATGGCATCAGATATTAATGATGAAATCTTAAGTGTTTGCTACTGTGTGCATTTAAAACCAAAGCTTTGTGCCTCATCCTTGCCCTTATTCCTGCCGCCTCTGGCTGTCATAGGAAAATGATGGATTGTCCCAATGCCCCGTGAGAAGTGACAGCTGCTCCCTCGGCCTCTATGTGGCCTCGCTAACCACAGAACTATAATCAGTTGTGACTGGACAATATCTCTGAGAAGTGCAAGCTGAGGGTAAAGTGTCACGGCTGTGTTATGACGAAGATATTAAAGGAATCCGTCTTCATCTTTATCCACTCAAAGACGAATTGCCGTCCCTGTGTGCGTTTCCTCTTATACAATATTGAAGAATATGAGACACTCATAAAGCAGAAGGAGCAGAAAATCATGAGTTTTTCTTAATATTGTTTCGAACATTATAGTATTTCCAGAAGTGCTCTTAAGTTGATCCATTCTGTGGTGAAAATAAACTTTCAGAGAGCAGAAGCAATCCTCAGTTCAATGCTTGGCGTTTTTTTTATTGATTAAAACAGATAAACTTGGCCTATTTCAGAGCAAAGTCAGAAAGTTTAAAATTAAATAACTGAAGAACTTATGACACTGAGCTTTCTTTTGCTGTAATTTTGAAATATATTAGCGTCTACACAATAATTACTGCACACAGATCAGTGGCAGAATTCAAGACAACTAGATGTATAATTTAGTGTTCTGCACTCGTCTGCCGGAGACGACGACAACACAACACATCTACTTCTCTCATATATGTATTAATGCATAATTCAGTTAATGGCTCATGTTGGAACAACAGGAAAATTGTGTTACAGAGCATTTTTTTTAACATTTGTATTTATTTATTTATTTATTTGTTTTACAGTAGGTGGATATTTCTGAGAGTCTTGGGTGAGAGACAGGCAGACACAGAAGGCTAAAGAGAACCAGATTACAGCATTATGAGTCATTACAGATTGATGGATTGGTGCAAGTGGAAACTGGGATTAGGCCTTTCGATATGGCCTGTCAGACTGGAGTCTTCAGCTCCTGTGACTGGCTGACTGTTCCTAATATTTCAAAGCTTCTTACTCAACGAGCATGACATCCAGGGACGGCGCAGGCATCATGAAGACTTCAAATGAGCTTACCACATTAAACATTCAGTACCGGGGACTTTTTTTTTCTTCATCTGCAGCGGTACTTGAACCAAAAGTTAGATGGCAAACTGGAGCACGTGGATGAGTCGGAGTTGAGCAAAACCGTGAAATTAGCCGAGACTTTGGATCATTAAGGGCGAGCGTTGAGGTCGGACAAACCGGCAGCATCCACATCATTACCCTGAATATTACTGTCTTTTAGTTTTACTGCCAAGCAGATGGTTTGTTTGCTCCATATACCACACGCTTTACGGCCATATAACCTCCATGTGTAGAAATATATGCTGACAGCCAGACTGAGAGTACGTTTGGAGCAAGAAGCAGTAAAGTTTTGCTAGAGCGCTGCTGTTATCGCATAGGGAGGCTTCGATCTAACCTTCAGACGAAATGATGGTTCATTTTTTTGCATGTTTGACTTTACTAGGTTATAAAAGTAGGCCAGAATTCAAAAATATGGAATGTGGAGCAAGAAAAGTCATTCAGAGAGATTCGTTGGTGCATAATTACCTTCTCCAGGGAAATTCTCTGGGGTTATTTACTAATGGGGTTTCTTTTTTAAAGGCCTACCTGTCCAAATCCACCAAATAGTTTAGCTCTAAACAAGACGATCAATGATCCAAGCATGCAAAAGGCTTTTTTTTTTTGCAAGCATTAGATAATATATTATTATGTTTTACTGCATTATTTTGGTCATGCAATGAGGTGAAAATCCTCTCAGAATATTTGCACATTTTATCCTTAATAAATTTTCCATTATTATCCTCATTGCACCTTTGCTGCAGTAAAGCGTAACACCAGTCACATCCTGGTAAACCACTTAGCCCCTGGATGTAATTTCACTGTATGAGGCACCTTCCTAATCTCCCACAAACATCACACAGGAGTAGAGTCAGCCGTGCCAAAAAGTGAAGTCTTTAGTTTAGACTGCAGGTTGATTCCTTTCCAAGATGGGAAAATCCGACAATCCGAGAGAAAATGAGGATTTGATGAGGGATATAAAACGCAATATTATTCAATGACCACTACTGCTAAAGACAGGTAGTTAATGAATTTAATGCCTCATGGTCCAAGTGGCCTCAGGAATCCTACAGGCAAGTCATCGAGGAGGGCTACAGATCATACTGCACATTATATACATATTTATATATATATATACATATATAAACATGCACACACACAGACAAAGCTCTCATTCAGTTCAGCAATTATAGCTGCATTAAGGTTTTGTTTTTATGCTTGGTTCTGCTTTACATGTGTAGCATCAGGGGTAAATCTGGAGGACTTCTTGGAGCCTGGAAGGTTCAGCTTTGAACAATTTATGGCTAAAACCAGATGACTGGAGAGTTGCAGTGGCAGTGATGGTGTTTGGGTTTTCCCAGGGGCCATAAATGTAAAGATGCTCTTCCTGTGGACCACTTTCTTTCTTTTCTCTCTTGAATTGGCTGCTTCAGTCAAGGCTGGAAACTGGGTGCAAAAACTGTTATTCTAAGTATCTTTTTTACTCCATATTAATCCTTTAAATAAATATTTTGATCGCAAAAGTAACTCATACTTAATGTTAAATATGCAACATCTCGGTTATATATTGGATTTGCTTTAGAAAAAGATTTAAGTTATTCACGGTATTCCTAAAAATATTCAACATCAATCAATACCACACACAGCCACCCACTGGATTTGTCTGTTTTTAAATTGTAACCTGATAGAAGAGACGGCAATAAGCTCAGCTGGAGCTCTTTGGCTCAACCGTTTCTATTTCCACAAACCGCCTGGTTACTGTTAATGAATAGGAGAACATGGAGCCACTCGCAGGAACATGTCATTCTCTGAGAGAGCATAATTCAATATTTATGCAGCGTATGTGAGGACACAAAGTGCCTTTTAAGACATTATGTAAAGATAATGCATGCTATGTGTTCTTCCTGCAATAACATGCTTCAGAAACTCCAATGAATTCTCAGGGGTGCTGCCATATTTCTCTCCCTATCTCCTCGCCTACAGTCTGGCCTTCTGCTGTTCGTTTTATGCAAATGTGGCAATAAGGGGCCCAAATAAATGTGAACTTGCTGAGTGGGAGCCTCCAGCTGCAGAGAATAGCTGCCACTAAGGTGCAATTACTCTGCTGGAGAGCTTCAGAGACTTGACTTGAGTCAGGCTTTGAGATGTTTGATGAGACATCAAACGAGTTCCTGTAAAAACTCTTAAAGCGGAGATTCATTGACTTTTGGCTTCTCTTTTTGTGACACGAAACAGGAAAGGGATATAATAAGGGAGACATGACTACACAGGTGGTTTGGTTTATTTATTTCCATGTAACCATCTTGTTGTGTCACAGTCACTGAAATCTGAAATCATTGTTCTCTTCTGTCTACCTTTCAGCACACAATGCTTTTAGTGCCAGTCATCCAGGAATAGTGCCCTGCTATTTCCTCAATGTCGCAGCTGTTCCTGATTTCCTCTTTTTTTTTTTTTTTTTTTTTAGGTCTCTACCAGCTTTGCCACAGCAGCCACCCCCTGCTGCTGGTTCCTTGATCCGCCAGCGTTGAATCATTATGAGGGAGCTGCCTGAATTTACTTGATTTTGGTGCCCACTGGAGCACTTTGAGGATAAAGGATCTACCTCTGTTTCAACATTTTCTTGTGTATTCAGCTTCCCTGGCTGAACCCAGATGTCTTGAGGTTGGAATAATGGGAACAATAAATGAATTAAAGGCAAATTTGCAGATATTGAAACAAGCCCACACAAGCTGCCGGGGGCTTGTATAAAAATACTCCTGCAAAGACACTCAAGGCGACATTTCTGCTGTATTTGAGTATCTAATGTAACACACTCACACATATTCAGAGATGGCACCTGGAGGCTCAGATGTGTTGAGAAGCTCATTAATCACCAACCTGCAGTCATTGCCATTTGTGTGATAGATTGCAAATAAAAAGGAAAAGTCTCTGTCTCCGTGTGTCCGTCTACCTCAAGGGTGTCAAACTCATTTTACTTCAGGTTCCACATTCAGCCCAGTTTGATCTCCAGTGTGCCGGACCAGAGAATCATAACATAATAACCTATAAATAACCACAACTCCAATTTTTTTGTTTGTTTTAGTGTAAAAAAAAAAAGTACATTATGAAAAAATTCACATTTAAGGAACTAATTTTTTACAAAACATTATCAACACCCTGAAATTTCTTCAAAAAAAGTTCAATTTTAACAATATTATGACTCAGTTTATAATTTACACATCAGAACTTCCAGATTACAGTGGATCTACAAACACACAAAACATTTAGTTACAGCTATTTAGAACTGACCAATACAGTATTTTCCTTTATGTACAAAACAAAAGTCAGACAAAAAGACAAAAAACTATAAAAACAAGACAGAATATTACAAAAACGAGACACAAAATTACAAAAAATGGACAAACGAAAAAAGTGAGACAAAAAATACACAAAACAACGAATAAAGCGAAACAAAATGATACAAATAAGACAAAAAACACAACTGAGACAAAAAACACACAGAATGACAAAAACATGAGACCAATGACAAAAATCAGACAAAAAACAAGACAAAATATTACAAAAATGAGACACAAAATGACAAAAGAACAATAAGCATTTTACTTCATGATCCAAACAACTTGTCATGGGCTAGAAATTATTTTCAATTTACAGTTTTACAAATTTACAATTCGCAATTAATGTCTTCTCTGGAATTTTTACACTTTGAGGGCCAGATTGGACTCTCTGGAGGACCGGTTTTGGCCCACGGGACGCATGTTTCACACCAATGGTCTACCTGCTCTTCTATGTTGGAGTTTAACCCTTTCCTTGATTATAAATGACCCGGTAGCTCCTGTTGCAGTGTGACCGTGCCCAAACACAGCATGGAGCAGCGGGAGGGGCAGGGCAGCGGTGGCCACCTCCAGGCAGATGGTGATTCTGTTAACATCTACGTCGGCTGCCCCTGCTGTAAAACACATTTCCCTTCCAGGCCTGAGACACGGCTGTGTTTCAGGAGCGTTAACATGCCATGTAATCACACGGTGACTGTGAATGCCATTAGCCTCCCTTTGAAACATGTAAGGAAGGAGGAAGCAGGTCCTGCTATTTAAAAACAGGTGTGTGCTCGTTTGCTTCCTCCTATGAAAAGCCTTTTAAACTGCAGTCGGCAGTGCAAATTTCCTCTTTTTTAAAAAGCACGTGAACTCAATCAGAGGAATAAACCAAGATGCAGGTATGGAGCAGTCTTTCTCTTTCACACACCAGGTGTGAGGTCTTAATCAAACAGAATATTTACAGCAGCAGTAATTTACCTCACAGAAAATGAGACAAACTGTGACTGTACACTAATGAGCCTTGAAAAGGAGCATATTCTGCTAAGGTTTGACTTTAATTTATCAAGTTAATGCTGCATTCAGCAGAACAGGCTCCACAAGGACTGACCTGGCAAACCTTCCTTTCCTTTCCTTTCCTTTCCTTTCCTTTCCTTTCCTTTCCTTTCCTTTCCTTTCCTTTCCTTTCCTTTCCTTTCCTTTCCTTTCCTTTCCTTTCCTTTCCTTTCCTTTCCTTTCCTTTCCTTTCCTTTCCTTTCCTTTCCTTTCCTTTCCTTTCCGACTTATGTATTCCATAAACGACACTGACTTCCCTTCCCACACCACAGCAGCACCCTCAGCTGGCTTGAAATTTACGATGCCGAGGTGCAGCAGGGGTGTTCTCCCTGAGCACTAAAGGGAAAACGGTGGAAAGGGCATTTTTGCGAGCTGTCCTCTGACACGCCACCCACTCAGTCCTAAGCGGGGTGTTATCCTCTGCCATAAATCACTCGGGCCATTAAATCACACCCCAGACACTCTTCTGCCCTTTCTCATCACAGTGGTTTCTCTTCATCTTTATTCAATTAGGGAGATTAATGGCCCAGGATTCAGCGCCCAGGTTGACATTCCGTTATGGGGGACATGACTGAAATGTCACAATGTGACGGGGACACATTGGGAAACAATGGGTGTCTCGGAGACATGGTGACAAGCCCCGCTGAGGGAGATCTTCATCACTGATTACTGATCCACCTGTTGCAGCTACCTGGATGTGGCTTTCAGATCTGAGAAGAATCAAAAGAAAACTTCATTTTAAAGACAACCACAGACAAACATTGGGTACAGTTGAGAAGAGATATTTTATTTCTGTGTTGGGACAAGCAGCCTAAAAGCTCTGCACAGTGAAACCTCATCACAGCATCACAGACTGCAATCATCCTTTCACTGTGACTCAGTCTAAATGTGAGTGCTTGCACTGTGCGGCTGCGATAGACCTGCAGACATGGAACTCGCTCAACATGTCAACAACTGCCAGAACCCACAACATATCCCCTCCAATAGAAAACGGGAAATAGAGCGGGGATTGACCAGTTTTTCATCTGTCAAACAGTGGACCACATCTGAATGGAAGCCTTGGGCAAAGCCTTTGAAGGCTTCTTGTTAGGCTTTCTCGTGGAACTGCCAGTGAAATGTAAATCAGGTAGTCAAAGAAACTCTGTTAGGGGAGAAATATGAAAATGCGAGGAGGAAAGACATGAAGTGAAAGGAGCACTCATTTCCTGATGTATTGTTCTGCTGCTAAGGAGAGGAGAGCGCCAGGGGGGGTGTTTCATCATGATATCATCTAAATATAGATTTAAATTGCATATTTTATACATTGCTAGGTCTTGCGGTAAAGGTTGGATTTGGATGACAAGCTGGCGGGTTGATGGGCTGTAATGGTGGAACAAAGCCTTTCATCTCCCATCAAGTGAAATTCTTATCCTGCCGTGTCATTGTGCAGAGTCTGGCACGTACGCAGTACAGTGAAGGACACATTATGGAAGAGAAAATAGAATCTCTGTGGATGAATGAATAAATGCTCTGTTGCTTGAGAGCTGCTTGTATTTCCGTTGTTTTTCAGCCCCGCTAATGGAGGAGATCCAGAGATGGACAGTTGGAATGTGTGTCGCTCCCAGATTTATGTTCCACAGAGGATGAAACCCACTGATTTTTTTAAGATCCCTTGACTTTTCCTGTAGTGCGACAATGAGGCTGACATTTATGGTTTTGGAACTTTCCTTTACTACTAAATTAAGAAACATATTTTCTCTCCAAAAGGCAAAATTATAACACAGTAGGAATTAATTCTGCAGAGTTTGGAAGCATTAGTCTGCAACAGGGTTTTGTGTCCCACATGAAACCATTATTCTTAGATTTAAATCTCATTTTCACTTGCTGTTAACTTTTATTTTCAAATGCTTGCTGTTTGGTTAGTTTAAGGCACCCACACTGCTTGCTTAAGTTTAGAAAATAGCATGATTTGGGTTCAAATCCAAGATTGTTTCACAAAATATTTGAAGCTTCTCTTCCATGTTTTGGTGTTAACAGGGTTACATGTCCATCACCATCCATATGAATAGGGCTGCAAAGGAGCAATAGTACAGCAGTGGAATAAAATGTCAAAGGAGACATTGATTACAAACATATTTGTGATTTATGTCACAAACATAATCCGGGATAAAATAGACTTTCCTCTAATAGTGGTTGTATCACTTACCCTGAAAAAAAAGAAATAGGTTGCAGGAAATGGTGAAAGTAAGAAGAAAAGTCAGAGAAACTGACCTCAGAAACCTCTCAACACTTTACAGAGATAAAGCCATAAAAAGTTCCAGTCAGTCGTGGCTGACAGCAGTCATTAGATGTTTGGTGAGTTTGAGGTGCTCCCAGATAGAGATACAGACTGTGTAGGACCAGCTGAGTTAAAAACTCATCTGTCCTGTTACTACTGTCTTTAAACGCACTCTGTGATTTTATATTACTTTACTTTATATTATTTTATATATTTTTATCTATTTTATTTGATTTCATTTTGTCATCATATTTCTTTTGTCTATACTTGATGATGCATTCATTAATTTAATGTATTTGTTTTTATCATATCTTATCATCACATTTCTGGTCTATTGTGTGGTTTTAGATTGTGTCCCTCTGTGATATACTGCTGACTGCAGGACAAATTGCTCCTAGGGGATAATAAACATTAACTTGGCCTAATTAAGAATGTAGTTCAACTAAAACTATTATAGGCCTGTTATCTAGACAGCCATGGAGTTTGACCCAAACATTCCTGCTCTCCTTAGGATGAACTGTGATAACTTTCAAAATCTCAGTTTGTCTTTGATTTCTAATCAAACTTTTGCAAAACTACTGACAGCCTCAACTGTGCTTTGTGTTTAGTGTTACTCAACACTAAATTAAGATGGTGAAAAGGTGAAAATTATACCTGATAAACATCAGCATTGACCCTTGCTGACATTAGTGTTAACTTAAAACACTGCTGTGCCAAACTACAGTTTTACACAAACACAGATGGATGTGTTGTCATCTTTAGTTTGAATGATTTGTTTTGATATTTGAACATGGAATTAAAAATACCATATTTACATTATGCTATTTTGTCCATTAAAATATCTGCATTTAAAAAATATATACATATTACTTTTCCTTATTATGCTTATAATTAAATGTAAATGCTGTTTATTATGTCACAGCATGTTATAAAGAAATAAAATCTGAATTCATCTTCTCCATGTCTTGTTAAAAAAATAATAAAAAACACGTTATTTAATGTTTACTCTGTTTAAAAAGTTACTCTAACTAAAATCCTAAATGAGGAATGATGATGATCCAGTTCTATTTTCCATAAACTCTTTCCATCTGTGAAGCTTTAGCCTCATATTCTACATTTCAGTTACAACATTAATAGTCCGGGCAAGTGTTGTGGTTCACTTTCCACTTCCAATATATCACACATATGAAATGTCATTCTGTGAGGAAATGGGGAGACTCAGAATATCAACAACACTTTGTGAAATGTGCTCCACGGCCTTGTAGCCCACTTGTGAAAATATTACGGTTATTATGATTTCAGCATAGTTGTTTTCATTTCATTAACTATGCTTTCAACATGAAAAAACAAAGTGTACATGATTAATTAGAGAAACCGAAACAAACTAAAACATGCAGACGTTTGAAATATGCATCTAATGATTATCAAATGTTCAGAATGTTTCCTGCTGCAACATCTCATCCGATCTTTCTGCTTTTGTATCACCTTCAATGCTTTGTGTTCACAAAGAGTTTGGAGGCAGTCGGGGGGAGAGAAGCGAGGCGGCTCAGTTGCTGCGTTACTCGCTTCTCATCATAATCTGGAGTTGACTCAAGCTGCTGTTGGAAAGTTGGTCTCTGTTGTGGTCTGACAGGTGACTGACGAGAGCAAACAGTGAGGCAGCCACGGTATTGTTCAGCGGAGGGAAATCTCCTGGGAACCCCTCTGCAGACTTTCTACAAGCCCCAACAAACACAGACAGGATTGTCTACCATTAGTTAGTATTCATTTCTTCCACTGACTGATTGTGTGGATGTGGGCAACCTTTGTTCAGCTTGTGTTGTGTGTTTTCAGATGTTGTATAAAGTGACAGTTATTGTTAGTGAAGCAGATTAGAGCTTGGCAATAGAGAAAAAAATTAAATCTTCTATGAAACGGTAATAAAAAAGCTAAGAGTTTTAGCACAAAATGCAAATGCTACAAGACATTTAGCAGTTTCTGTTGGTTTAAATGCAGACCCATTTAATTCTGCATTTTATCTGCAGTTGACACACAGGCATCCTCCGTGCATTGTTGATATAATTAACCTTTACTCATCCATGTCAAAGCCAAAGCACAGTGGAGCAAAACAATCTCACAAATGTCTTCATGCCCACAAATGCAGTATGCCTCTGATGAAATGAGGGGGAGCAGGAAGATCTTGGCACAGGGAAGTAATATGATTATGCAGGAACTCACAGGTGTAACATTTTCAATTACTGCTGTTCTCGCTTTAATCAAAAACACAACCACCCTGGAGCATCAGCATCTACACGTTTCTAAATTAGGAGGCTGGCTGCTCAATGTGTTGTTGTTCTAACTTGGGGTGGTACGCTGTCAAAGATGCCTCTGGAAGTGTTACATGAACATCACAAATCAGTCATTCCTTGTTGTGCCCAATCTGTCTTGTGATAAGTAACAAAAAGAGCTGTTTAGTGGAGGTGTTTCATAAATGTGTTGATTTTATTTGCCTGTTTAGTAGGTGTGATTAGCAGCTTGGCACCAGTCGCTTGTATCCAAGCTGTGACTGTTTTGGCCATCAAACATTTCAGATGATTCCAAGGCCAAGACGGCAAACAATGGCGACCGACTGCGGCTTATGGTAATGAAGCTGAACACTTGCAGAGGAAACACAGACAAAAAATGCAAAAAAACAGTGACACTTTCTAAGAACCCAAAGAATTCAAATGTGTTTTCCATTAAAAACTGGTCAAATTACAGTAAAGATGTCCAAAACCACACAAAAACTTCCCCACATTTCTCAATACTTGTCAAAAATGGGTCAAAAAATGATCCATAATTACAAAAGATGTCCAAAACTACACCAAACTGTCCCTAAAACATTAAAACCTGCCAAAAAAATGACAAAAACCTTCAAAAACGACCCAGCATTTCTCAAAACCATTCAAAAATTGTTAAAAAAAAAAAAAAAAAGACCCATAACTCTGTCCAAAATGACTCAAGACTGTCCAAAACTTGTTAAATATGTACCATCTTCAGACTGTGACACCTGGATGGAAGCAAAACCGATCTGGCGCCAGCCTCCAGCAGAACCCACATGTGTTTTTCCTCCTAAAATGTCGTGTCTATCTGCTGTCCTGATGAAGTTCTGAGGCTCAGAAATGATGGGAAAACTGCATTAAAAGGTGATAAATCTGGACCCGCCTTTATGGACTTCAAGGACCTGGAATGTTCTAAGTGAGACTAAACTTTAAGGCTGGAAGCAGGTTTGCATTTTGTTTATAATGCAAACCTCACAAATGTATGTTACATGAGTGGCTTCATGTGCAAAGATGCTGAGGGACATTTCTGGCATTGCATTGTTTTGCATTATAAACTACAAAATGTTTTTTGTCATAATCTCATGGATAAATGTATTACATCATCCAAAAATGACACCAGTCCTCCTCCACTGATTTAACATTGCAATATTATAACATTATCAGACGCACAAAGGACAGTTTTTTGTTTTTTTTGTTTTTTTTAAAGAAAAAGCTGAAAATCAATGCAGTAAATGCAGTCTTTCTTCTTCCTTATCAACACCTGCACTACTCACAATGCTAACTCAGCCACCTACAGTTCGGTCGGCTTGTTCACTTCTTACTGTCTACACTTGGCCACATTTTTTTTCCATTTAAGCCAATTAATCGGAGTTGACGCCGCTCCCTCTGGAGCCACAAAAAGCCTTTATACAGCTTGTTTCAATTATGCAGTGTGATGTGTAAAATCAACGGAGCTCCCTTGAAGACTGAAACACTCTATAGCATATAGATAATTTCTACCATTCCCCTAAAACCTACTGTTTAACTGAGGAGAGGTACACACAAGATGAAAGGAAAAGATAAATTAGGGCAACAGAAGGCTTCAATATGGCTCTGAAACGTTGTAGTGGATAGTAGGTCCAGCTAAGGCAGCCCGCACACCCTGTGTACAGGTATAGATAGGCTACTTAGATACATTTTTTAATGCTTTTCCACAGTTTCACTTAAAAAAAGGAGTGCAAGCTGACAGGTCTTGGTGTGTGTTGTTGCTACTGGCTACTGTTTCCTGCGGTTAGCTACACAGTGGACAAAATTAAGCATCGGTTTTGAATGGAAACAGAAGATACACCAATCTTGATTATATGATAGTAGAAGAGCCAGTGAAAACACAGGCTATTCCCCTGGTTTTCCAACATGGCCACTGTTATGGCAACGTGGGGATCACCTACTGCGCTCTCATCATTAACTGCTCATTTGTCACTGAATAAAAAACTATGTATCATGACATATGGCTTTTCAGGAACTTTTTTTACTTGTCTTTATGGCCACTGGATGGCAAGGTGCGCCCATATGATCTGCTGTTTCCATAACAGACAAGAAAACTGAGTCAGACTTTCTGTAGACGAGACAAATGCACATTAAATGTGGTTGGAAAAGGTTAGACGTTGCTCAAAAAAAGGGAAATTTGCAATCATAGAATATCTCACATGGCTGCAGCAACATAAATGGTCTGACACTGACAATCTGGAAGACACTGCTTCATAGCTGTGACACGACTGAGCATGAAAAGCAAAGTGACAATAAGAAAGAGTTGTACTATTTCTAAGCCAATTGTTGTCATCAACTTTGCGTCGCAGATCATTTCTCAGGAAACCTCATCCTCACGGGCGAATATCCACTCCGAGTCTGAGCAGCGATGCTTTCACTGCGCCATTCTTCAACGGGATTGATACTTAGTGGGAGGGGAGGCGAACGAGTAGCTTGGAAACACCATTAGCATAATTGCATCATTAATTGTGCATCCCTTTCACTGGGAGAAATAGTAGCTGGTACCGGGTGTAGCTGCTAGTTGAGAGAAAGGCTCCACACACATCGGTTTGTAACGAGCCAAAGAAATGCCTGCTGCCTCATTAGTGCTCGATCCCTGCAGGCCTCCCTTTCTGAATGCAGGGGGTCTGATGCCTGTGAATGACAAACCCATGGTGTTTGGTAGAGTGGAGGCATTCAGGTGAAAGTTATTACACTTTTCTTCCCACACTCAGCCGCATAACTCAGCTTTAGTGTTTCCCCCACAGGGACACTCCAAGGTCGATTGTATCTCTCCTAGTAAAGCAGCTACCAGACTTGTGTTTGAAGAAGTATTCCCAAACTGCTGTCTCCGCTATAATGAGGACGCTCTCCCAGCATTCCTGGCCGCTTTTGCCGTTGAACAGAATGGGAGAAAAGACTGCGTGAAGAGGATGAATGAGTGAGTAATTAGGGGTGTAAGGCTGATCTTGAATTTGCAAAGGAATGACAAGTGTGAAAGCCAGCGCTTTCTTCTAACAGAGAGGGAAACTTAGTGAGTGGGCAGACATGATTCACAGCAGGCAGCACCAACCCAACAAAGGGGAATGTGTAAATCACTATTCAACATTTTTCACTTTGCTAACATGCTTGTGAGGTTGTTCTATTCTGACAAGTCTATTCTGAAAAGACAACTATTACAAGGACTGCTTCTCACAGAATTTTCAGAAACCCAAGACAGCTTTATACTGTATTTTCAACATACTTAACAAAAGATCCATAAGCCAGATACAAATTAATATTAAAATTGATTCCAATCCTTCACTTATCTCCTATGCATTTGAACAGTACTGCTCTTTTATCTGTGGTTCCCAACACTTTAATTCTTAAGGCGCTACTTTCTCAGCATGTTTGTAGAACCAAAAAAATCTCACTGGGTGGTTCCTTGAACTCAAAACTTCCAAAGGCTCATTTTACTTTGGGAAGAATCTTGCTTACTCATGTTTTTCGTGCAACATGTAAGTTCAAATTGAGTAGTAGTGCGTAGTGCAGGTCCAGACGGGTTGGAAGACAAATTTGTCAAACTTTCTGCTAATGCATTAATATATCCTCTTGCTGATTTATTTAATTAGTCTGTCTACTTGTACAATTCCACTCATTTGGACATGAACCAGAATGACTCCTCTTTTCTGAGAGGGAGACAAATCGGATGTAAATATTATACAATATCAACCTAGTTCTATTATCTGTAGTATTGTCAAAGTTTTAGTGAAGTGGTCATCAGCAAGTGTGGAGCCAAACAGAGGACAGTACATCGACTGTATATATATATATTTTTTTTTTGTTAGTTTTCATGGTCAAAATGAGAGATCAGGTGGCCGACCTTAATATAAATCAATATTGAATTTTTTATAGAGCCTTAAAGTTTTGCGAAGCCAGGGGGCGGGACTACTTGATTGACAGTCTGGTCTGGAATAATTGACAGGTCCTATGGAGGAAGCAGCAGAGACTCTGCTCTCCTCGTTTGGATTAATTCTGATATAATAACTGTTGGTTTATTTATCGGTGCAGCAGCAGAACATTTTCCACAGACAGTTTTCCTGCTCGTTGGCTTGTTTTAACCAGTTTTCTACCTTCAGCTGATTCTACCAGGAGACACTGAAAGGACTCTGATAATTCGGTAAGTTAGTGTTTATTTTCGTATCGGTGCCGCTTTTAATGCACTTTATATGCAGCTGTAGTGTCAGATATAATGTGTACCATGCACTCCAGATGTTGGTGGAGTTTATTTCTGTCTGTGTTGACCAGAGAAGAAAGTTAACATCCTGTAAATATTAGCTTTAATGTTAGCGTTGCTAACCGAGCTAGCTGAGCAGTCCTGATTAGCAGCTAAATGTAGCATCAAGCTAACGATGTTTGTGTTGTTTCCTGTCAGCAGCTGAAGTGTGTTGTGTTCCTGTAATGTGGTTCATTAAGATCATAAAACTGTCGCTGGTTGACGTTAATGTAACGTTCAAGAAACTTAAATGTGATTAAAAGAGTAATCAGCTTTAATTTGACACTAAAACAGACTGATAGTGTTAAATGACATCAGTTCCATGAATTTGTTGAAAGTTGTCTCATTTGTTGTTGTGATGTTGCTGCTGATTCATTAAAACCAGATGATCCATGTTGAAGACACGTTTAGTTCTAGTATCAGAAGTACAAGAAGGAAAATGGAAGTTTAGTTCTGCTACGTCAAAGATTTCAGGAATAAAATAACTGAGTCTTTATGCCTCAAAATTTAGTTTACAATAATGAAATAATCACAGATAATAAAATATAAATAGCAGAGAAAACCTGAGAGAATAATTTCCTGAAAAGTTTGTGAATAAAAAGCAGCTTTTTATCCTGAAAGATCAGAATCAGCTCCAACATCTGCATCTGACAGCATCAAGTCAACCAGAAAGAAAAGAAAAAAGAAAATGACTTCTTTCTGATCACATCTGTTCCGCTGCTCACAGGCTGCTGCTGCTCACATTCTTCACATTTATAGTCCACTTTTAAAAGTTCAGCAAACAGGTGCTCTGCTTTGGAGTGTGACGATGTCGTCGGTGATGTGGAGAGTGAAGTTTCCGTTTCACCCACAGTGTGCTTTAGGGCAGCCGGGTCGGACTTGATGTTTGAAATACTGACCGACAGCTCAGATTTAACTGTCTGCAGTTCTGTTTTGATGGATGTTAAACTTTCACTCCAAGCCACCAGGAGCTGGGTCTTTAAAATAACCACCGTCTCGTTACAGAGTGAAAGTAGCAGTTCCTCCTGAAGGTCAGAGATTGCAGCATCTGATGGCCTCTTCAAAAGAAGACGTAGTTGATGAAGGCGCTCTGGAGCAGGACCAGAAAGACCACGACCAAGCAGCCTTGAGATCTTAGGCAGCGTCTCCCTCAGGTGGGTGTCAACGGTGTTCACAGTCAGGTCTGTGGTAATCCTGTCAAAAAACAAAACAGAAAAAAAATCTAGATTATAAATCAACATGTAACCAAAGCACTCTGTGTGTAACGCCATAGTATAGGATGTAGTTCAGAAAATGTCAAAGTATAGTATACTTTTCAACAATAACATAGTATGGCCTGTAGTTCATAGTATAGCATGTCAGCAAAAAAACTCCCATAGATTAATATGTGGTTCAAAAAGCGCAAAATGATAGGATGTTGCCTAAAATTGTCATGTATGATATGTGGTTCAAAAAATGTCATAGTGCAGTATATTGTCAAAATAGTATGTTATTCAAGAAAACATCAGAGTATAATATGTCGTCTAAAAAATGTTAGAGAATAATATTTCATTGCACAAGTAAAAGTACAGTAATTTTTCAAACTGTTCAAATTCTTATATGTTGCTAAAAAACAACAAAAAAGCTAAAACAAAAAAAAAACATAGTAATATGTCAATTTAAAAAGCCTGTAGTATAGCGTGTTGCCCAACAAACATCATAGTATAGCATGTCGCACAAAAAACGTCATAGTATAGCCTTTGGTCCAAAAACGTCATAGTATAGCCTTTGGTCCAAAAACGTCATAGTATAGCATGTCGTTCAACAAAATGTCATAGTTTAGCATGTCACTCTAAAAACGTCATAGTTTAGCCTTTAGTCCACAAAACATTGTTATGTCCCGGCTGTCTGAAGTAGGTGAGGAGCAACACAAAAACAGTCCAAATGCTGGTTTCCAGAGGGTTAGACGAGTATTTATTTGAAAGAGTAAGTTTACAACAACACAACATGTGAGGAGGGTAAAAGCAAATGGGTGTTAGTAAAATAAAAATAAATAAACAGAACTAAAAGTGAACTTCACGTTAACGTTGATGGGCATTCCAACCAGGAACAAAGTAAAAGATAATCAATACGAAAAAAAAGTCTTCCTGCTCACCTCTTAAAACCCAAAAACACACCGCAGTAGCACCTAAACTAAAAGTACCAATGGGTTCCTGTTTTCCTTTCTGAACAATTCAAAGGTCCCTCTCTATCTCCCCACACATCCACCAACCACTGGAACACATCTCCAAAGTTCTGCTGGGCCAGCTCAGCTTCCCCTCAGAAGAAGTGGCGCCACCTGCCAGATGAAGGAGCCTTTTGAGAGGCAGCTGGCATCGTGATTGGACTGTACTTTGGTCTGTTCCAATCCAGCTTCAGCTCCAGAGACGGCAGGCGGGACGAGTCAACGGAGGCCGGGTGGATGAAGGCATGCAGCTGAGTACAATCCAGAAAACAACAGAGGAAGAAACAAACATAGTGTATACATCATATACTGTATAAAAGACACATCCACTGTAGAATTGTAGTAATTGTGGGCTGACTGATTTACTGATTAGCAGTATTTTATTTTTTACTGATTTACGGTAATAAATACATTTAAAAATGGCGCTACTTTGGCTCTGAACCTTTATCTACCTGTGGTCGCTCTGTCTTCTGGAGTGATTTGATTGGTTATACGTCACAAATAAAACTCCTTTAACTTAACATCTGTAAACAAAACAAAAACGTATCAACAAAGTTTTCTGTTAGAGTTTGTGTTCTTCTAAGTTTAACTCCAAGATTTTTAATACTTTCATTTACTGCAAATGAATATCTACTCCAAATGTGTCACTAATAATCATTATCAGTCTTGAAAACCCACAAAACACCCCTCTATACTGGACCACACTTAGTACAGTCCAGTTCCCCCTTCTATAAATCTGCTTGGAATCTTCCACTTCCTGTTTGTCAAAGTGGCCTTCTACCTGGACAGGTTTTGTTGGAGCTCATGCAACAAACATTTTGGGTAACTGCACTTTAATATGGATGGATGACACTGAATTAGAGTCTGTTTTAATGAGACTGAGTTAAGATGTGTAGCTCTGTCATTAAATAGGAAATTATTTCTCAGAATTCACAGAGAAAAGTCTGACATGTTTGCTAGGTTAGCGTCCCACATGTTCTTTGGCTCAGCTAAAGCTAACTCTCTCCAACTTCTGGATCTCTTGAGTTGCTTGTTAAAATATCTTGCTAGAGGTGCTGAAGCTCAGAAAGTCTGAGATGTTTGTTCAGAATAAGCTCATTCTAAAGTCTTATCTGAACTGTCCTCTTTTGTTTGAACTTTCCCTAAACTTAGGAGTTAATGACAGAGCAGCACATCCAGACTCAGTCTCATTTCTGTAGAGATTAAACTACAGTGTCATTCATTGATGTTAAAGTGCAGTTTTTCAAATGTTTGTTGCATATGCTCCCGACCAAACCAGTCCAGGTGGAAGACGATGTGAAGAGAAAGCTCCAGAGGATGAATATCACACATTTACGTTGGAAATAAATGTCCTTTAATTAGACATTGTCATGCAAAAGATGGATTTCCCTTTAATGATGTTCAAATCTTTGTTGAGTGTTTTGTTGATGTTGGTTTCTAAATGTTTTCTGACACTCGGCCCCAAAGATTAAAACCTTTTACGGCTCAGAAGCTGCAACAATTCACACATTATCAACTATCTTTCTGACTAAACTAAGATAAAAAGTGAAAAACTGCTTGATTCCTGCATCATGAATTTAAATCTTTTTGGTTTTTATGACAGTAAACTGAATATATTTGGGTTTGACATTTTATAAACCAAAACAAGAAATGAATTAGTGGAGAAAACAATCAACAGATTAATGGACAAAGAAAAAGTTTTCCAACATATATGGCTGAATTACTCCAACATTACAAGATACATACAATTTAAATTCAATTTTATTGATATAAAGCCAATTACAGGTGAAGTTGTCTCAAGATGCTTTATTTTGATATTTTTTTTGTCATATTTAAAATATGACAGAGTAAGAAATTTAAAGCTCTTGACTAATCCAATTTATTATTTGGTTTTTAAGAGACTAATGGACAATTAAAATAAGTTTCTCCACTAAAACTAATAAACATGAGGTCAAATAGAAGGAAGAGTTTAAATACTGCAGTCCCACGACGACAAAAATAAAATTTGTCAACAAAAAGTAAATCTGCTGGTGGATTCCATTAAAGTCCTAATAAATGATGATAAAGTGTGATACTAAAGGTTTGTGGTGCTAAAAATCTCAAAGATATGAAGTTGAACATCTGGATGGAGGTTGATAAAAGTTGACGTCCCTTCATTTCTCTGGACCGACTCCATGGATTTTATGGATGGTGGTTAAAGATCTGCTCTTCTAGTGGTCTTCCTTCTAGTCGCTGTAAAAAGTCAGTCCATCCTGGCCGACTTCAACACCTCTTCATGACAACTTGTTGTGCCTCCGACCTGGTGGAAACTCCAGAAACTGGGGAAAACCTGTGGAGACTCGATGAACTCGTGGAGACTCGAAGAACTCGTCGGGCGGGGGAAGGTGTGGTGGGCGGTGGGGGGAGGCGGGGGAGTAGAGGGGGGAGGCCGCCACCCACCTCCCCGCCTACTCTCCGCCCTGACTCCACCCAGACTCCGCCTTGGCTCCACCCATGTGGTCACTTCAGGAACTACGATGCCAAAGGGACGACGAAATTATTTCTTTGTATCTGATCTGTAGCTCAGTGAGTTAAGGATTTGCCTATGGAGCTGCAGGTCGCTGGTTCAAGACCAGACCCTTCTTAAGTTTTATCAAAATTCTGACAAAGACAAAGAAAGAAAACTGCCGGTGGTGGGTCTTGAACCTGCGACCTTCCACTTGGTAGTCCTCTTCTTATCCCCCTGAGCTACTCGCTCAGATACTAATTCTTCTTTTTTTTGCGCATTTATCATCTATTTTTTGTCGTTTTCGAATTTTTTTTTAACTTGAGTCCCGACTCGACCGTTTTTCTCAGGAGGTTGGGCTTCAGCCTTTGTGCTGGAGGGTGGAACCCTCAGTTCCAAGACTTTCCAAAGCCCCCACACCTCCCGAGTCCTCAGGACTTGAGCTTTCACACAGTCTGAGGGATGAAATTTTCTAAGTCCCACAGTAGTTCTCTGTTAGTTTGAACCTTCAGACAGTCTGAGGACTGAAATCTTCGAAGTTCTTGAGTAGTTCTCTGTTAGTTTGAACCTTCAGACAGTCTGAGGACTGAAATCCTAAAAGTTTCTCAGTACTTCTCTGTTAGTTTGAACCTTTAGACAGTCTGAGGACTGAAATCTTAAACGTTTTTCAGTACTTCTCTGTTAGTTTGAACCTTCAGACAGTCTGAGGACTGAAATTTGAAAAGTTTCTCAGTACTTCTCTATTAGTTTGAACTTTCTGGTTAACAGAAGCCTTAAAACTTGTGACCACGAGTCTTGATTTCACATTTAGACCATTGATCTGAGTTCTTCTCAGACCTTCACCTGTGAGTTTTTTAGAAATCCTGAACAAACTTTGAGTCTCTTCACTGAACAGTAAAGTTTGTGGAGATCAGAAGGTAACATTAGTTTGATCAATGCCTTCAACTACAAGTAGACTTTATCTGGAAAGCAGTTTTCTGAAATGAGTTCTTAGTAAATCTGTCCACAATCAAACCAAAAACATAGAAAGAGGAAATGTTTGAAGAAACAACTTGATGTTTTCATTTCAGACTAGAAAACGCTTCAAGACCTTTATCTGTTTTTGCTCTTTTTGATTGTTTTATTGTCTCTTCTGTTTAATTTGATCTTCTAAAGTCTAACTGGTGTCTTTTCAAATGTTTTGTCTTTAGTTTGATTCTTCTTAAATGTTTAGTTTTGCTCTTTTCTCACCTTTTATTCTTTTCTAATGTCTGATTTGATTTCGAAATGTTTTGTCTTTTTAATGTTTAATTGTTGTTTTTTCAAATGTTTTATCGGCTTGTTTGAAAAATTTCCTTTTATTTCCCAATGTTTAATTTTTCGATTAAATCTTTAAGGTTTTTCTTTTTAAATGTTTTACCACCTTTTAATGTTTAATTTTCTTTTTAAATGCTTCATTGTATTTTGTTTAATTCCTATTTAAAGTTTTATTATCTTTAAGATTTAATTTTCTAATTAAACGTTTAATTTTTTAATTCAATGTTTTGTCTTTTTAAAGGTTTAATAATCTAATTAAATGTTTTGTATTTTTTATGTTTAATATTCTTCTTGTTTAATTGTATTTTTTAAATGTTTAATCATCTAAAATATTTCATATTTAATGTTTAATTTCATAATTACATGTTTTGTATCTTCTGTTTAATTATCTAATTAAATATTTTGTCTTGTTAATATAATTTAATTGTATTTAATGTTTAATTTTCTTTTTAAAAATTTAGTTGCATTAAATGTGATTTTTCCATAATTTAATTGCTTTTTTAAAATGTAGTTTATTTCTTTAATCTTTTTTTTCTGTCAAAATTTTAACCCCAACCTCAAAAATGAAACAAACCCTTAAATCACAGTGAAAACACTTCTGTTGTCACATTCATGAGTTAGTCAATTATTCAATTCATCAATTCAGCTTTATTTGTTTAGCACCTTTCACACAGATGACAAAACTAAACAAGCAAAGAGGAAAAAAAACTATGCTAAAACTAGGATTAAAACTCAAAAACGTATTTTAAAAAAAAATATTTAACATGGTAATGAAATATGTTGTGTCCAGGGGATGGAGGGAGTTTATTGAAGTCTTCTTGGGCTCACATGGTAAATCATTTAAAATATAAACTTGAGATTCAGTCTAAGGAAACTGTAGAGCGACAGAAGAACCAACAATATCTCCTGTTTTCTCCTTTAATGAGTCGACTCTTCTTGTGCTTTCAGACCAAAGAACTACAGACTCTTCACAACCTGCTCAAACTCTTGGTACAGGACCTCACCACACGGGTCAAGAAGGTTTCCATCTCATTTCTACTCTGAAGATCACCTTCTCCTGCTCAAACTGCTGACAAATGTTTCTGCTGCTCTAAAGTCTGGTCTCCAGAACTTCCTAAAAACTCTCAAAGTCTCTTCTGCTGCAGGTTGCTTTGTAGAACTGTTCCAGAAAACCTCACTAAACCACATGGAGGAGCCTCAAGATAGTCGTCCAAATGAAACTGTACAAAAACCAAACTAGCACAAACCAAACGCTAAAGTCTCCTGCAGCCTACCAGAGAACCTCTGAGAACAGAGAATCAGGACAGGAGCTCTTACCTTCTGGACAACCAACGCTGGTTCACAAACAACAATACAGAATGTGTCTGACCAAAAACCTCTAAAGACTCACTACAGCCAAGACAAAGACACAACTCAGCTGCAGCAAATCCACTAATCACTGCACACATGAGCACCATGTGCTAACTGTGGCTAAAGAACCACATTTACCAAGACGACTATCCAGTATAAAGCCCTAAAACACACCAAGAAACACATTAAAGATGATTTTACTGCTAGAAGCTGCAAGCCAACGCCTAAAGAACAAACTAAAGCAATGGAGCCACCCAGTTCACTGGTGAAGAGAAACAGAGGAAATGTTTGGCTGCAGCTAAATAAAGCAGGAAGACACTGAGCTGCTCAGGTGTTCCTGATAACACCAAGCAGCCACCTGGACAGCCAATAGGAACACAGCTTCCTGGAAGTCCAGAGGGCGGGCTTAGTCAGGTAAATTTAGTTTAAAGTTGAAGCAGAAAGTTAACAAAGAAAGTTGAAAACCACCTTCTGATACCTGAAGTCTCTGAGTTTTCACACAAAGAACACCTGAACATGTCAAACTGGTTTCATAGTAGAACCATCACTGTAAAAACGTCATAGTATGGTGTGTTGCTCAAAAACATTAGGACCCGGCTGTCTAGGGTTGCCGAGGAGCAACACAAAAACAGGAAAAACGCTGGTTTCCAGGGGGTTAGGAGGATATTTATTTGAAAGAGTAAGTTTACAACAACACAACATGTGAGCAGAAAAATCACAAAGTCTGTCTTTAGTTCAGCTGAAAATATTAGTCTTTGTCTTTTTTATTGACCAAACTTTTCAGGAAGTAGATGAAGAATAATTAAAGCTCTCATGTAGAAGTCCAACTTATTTTGGATCCTTGTGGAGAGTTTAATCTTAGAGTTTGTAAAGCTGTTGAGTTTTTAGAGTCACGTGGATTGTTTTGACATTTAATAACGGAGTCCTGAAATAAAATTACAGTTGTGGATTTCTGTCATTTAGTCTGGACTAAACAAGTAACAGCAGCATAAATCTCAAACGTCATTATGAGTAGTCTGGATTGAGGTTTCTCACTTGATAATGATCAAAACATGAAATTCAGGTTGGTTTAAAGGAATATTCCACCTTAAATCTTTGAATGTTGAACTAAAAGGTTGGTTTCAGGAAGTATTCTACCTACAAGGTCCTCACGCATCCACCTTAAAGGAACATTCCACCAAAAATCCTTGGACCTGCACCTAAAATGTTGCTTTAACCAAGAATTCCATCCAAAATCCTCAGAGGGACCTGAGGGGCTGGTTAAAAGGAATATTCCTCCTAAAACCTCAAATATAGACCCCCAAGGGGTGGTTTAGAAAAAATCCTTCCATGTTGACCAAAAAAGTTAGTATGGAGGAATATTCCACCAAAAATGTAGACCTGAGAAGTTGGTTTGGAAGAATATACAATCCTTACATCCTTAAATGTAGACTAAAAGACGGTTTGGAAGAAAATTCCACCTAAAATCCTCCAATGTAGACCTAAAAGGTGAGTTTAATGGTATATTCCACCTAAAATTCACTACTGTAGACCTTGGAGGTTGGTCTGATGGTATATTCCACCCAACATCCTTGAACATAAACTTAAAAAGTTCATTCAAAGGAATATTCCACCTAAAATCCTTCAATGTAGACCAAAAAATCTTGGTATAAAGGAGTATTCCACCTTAAATGTAGACCTAAAGGATGGTTTGGAGTAATATTCTACTCTAAAATCTTCCAATGTAGACCTAAAAGGTTGATCTGATGGTATATTCTACCCAACATCCTGGAACATTTACCTAAAAGGTTGGTTTAATGGTATATTCCCAGAAAAACCCTTGAACATTGAGCTTCATGGTATATTCCACCCAAAATACTTAGTATGTCGTCCAAAATGTGACAAAAACGTCATAGTTTTGTATGTCGTCCAAAATGTGACAAAAACGTCATAGTTTTGTATGTCGTCCAAAATGTGACAAAAACATCATAGTTTAGCATGCCATATGATGAAATAAGTCGCATTTTTCAAACATGTTGTAAAAATGTGCCACATGATGAAATAATGTAAAGGAGGCCGTGAAAAACACTCCAGAAAGGTTTTCTTTGAAAAAAATCATCATGAATATTAGCGCAAAAAAACGCCTTACTATACTATGTCGAAAAAAAATGTGATTTTTCAACATGTTGTAAAAACGTGCCATATGATGAAATAACGTAAAGGAGGCCGTGAAAAACACTCCAGACAGGTTTTCTTTGAAAAAAAAGTCATCATGAATTTTGGCGCAAAAAAATCGCCTTACTATACTATGTCGAAAAAAAATGCGATTTTTCAAAGATGTTGTAAAAACGTGCCATATGATGAAATAATGTAAAGGAGGCCGTGAAAAACACTCCAGAAAGGTTTTCTTTGAAAAAAAAATCATCATGAATTTTGGCGCAAAAAAAACGCCTTACTATACTATGTCGAAAAAAAATGCGATTTTTCAAAGATGTTGTAAAAACGTGCCATATGATGAAATAATGTAAAGGAGGCTGTGAAAAACACTCCAGAAAGGTTTTCTTTGAAAAAAAAATCATCATGAATTTTGGCGCAAAAAAAACGCCTTACTATACTATGTCGAAAAAAAAATGCGATTTTTCAAACATGTTGTAAAAACGTGCCATATGATGAAGTAATGTAAAGGAGGCCGTGAAAAACACTCCAGAAAGGTTTTCTTTGAAAAAAAAATCATCATGAATTTTGGTGCAAAAAAAAACGCCTTACTATACTATGTCGAAAAAAAATGCGATTTTTCAAACATGTTGTAAAAACATGCCATATGATGAAATAATGTAAAGGAGGCCGTGAAAAACACTCCAGAAAGGTTTTCTTTGAAA